>NW_026599408.1:0-79284 GCF_023634085.1 Falco cherrug | reverse complement strand
CCTTCCCCGGTGGAGTTGTGCATGGGGTGTGTTTGGAACATTTTGTTAGCAGCCGAGTCCAAAACTCGGCGGTTCCCCATCTCAGCCCAGAAAGCAGGTAGAAAAACTTTTGTGGTGCCTTTCAGCTGCCTTCCGGGGTAGTGTAAAAACTACCGACAGAACTTGTTTCTGGCTCCTTCGCCAGTGAGCTGTGCATGGGGTGTGTTTGGAACATTTTGTTACCAGCCGAGTCCAAAATTCAGCCGTTCCCCATCTCAGCCCAGAAAGCAGGTAGAACAAGTTTTGTGGTGCCTTTCAGCTGCCTACCGGGGTAGTGTAAAAACTACCAACAGAACTCGTTTCTGGCACCCTTCCCCGGTGGAGTTGTACATGGGGTGTGTTTGGAACATTTTGTCACCAGCCGAGTTCAAAATTCAGCGATTCCCCATCTCAGCCCAGAAAGCAGGTAGAACAAGTTTTGTGGTGCCTTTCAGCTGCCTACCGGGGTAGTGTAAAAACTACCAACAGAACTCGTTTCTGGCACCTTCCCCGGTGGAGTTGTGCATGGGGTGTGTTTGGAACATTTTGTTAGCAGCCGAGTCCAAAACTCAGCGGTTCCCCATCTCAGCCCAGAAAGCAGGTAGAAAAACTTTTGTGGTGCCTTTCAGCTGCCTTCCGGGGTAGTGTAAAAACTACCGACAGAACTTGTTTCTGGCTCCTTTGCCAGTGAGCTGTGCATGGGGTGTGTTTGGAACATTTTGTTACCAGCCGAGTCCAAAACTCAGCTGTTCCCCATCTCAGCCCAGAAAGCAGGTAGAACAAGTTTTGTGGTGCCTTTCAGCTGCCAACCGGGGTAGTGTAAAAACTACCAACAGAACTCGTTTCTGGCTCCTTTGTCGTTGGAGCTGTGCATGGGGTGTGTTTGGAATATTTTGTCACCAGCCAAGTCCAAAACTCAGCGATTCCCCATCTCAGCCCAGAAAGCAGGTAGAACAAGTTTTGTGGTGCCTTTCAGCTGCCTACCGGGGTAGTGTAAAAACTACCAACAGAACTCGTTTCTGGCACCTTCCCCGGTGGAGCTGTGCATGGGGTGTGTTTGGAACATTTTGTTACCAGCCGAGTCCAAAACTCAGCCGTTCCCCATCTCAGCCCAGAAAGCAGGTAGAACAAGTTTTGTGGTGCCTTTCAGCTGCCTACCGGGGTAGTGTAAAAACTACCAACAGAACTCGTTTCTGGCACCTTTGCCGGTGGAGCTGTGCATGGGGTGTGTTTGGAACATTTTGTTACCAGCCGAGTCCAAAATTCAGCCGTTCCCCATCTCAGCCCAGAAAGCAGGTAGAACAAGTTTTGTGGTGCCTTTCAGCTGCCTACCGGGGTAGTGTAAAAACTACCAACAGAACTCGTTTCTGGCACCTTCCCCGGTGGAGTTGTGCATGGGGTGTGTTTGGAACATTTTGTTACCAGCCGAGTCCAAAATTCAGCAGTTCCCCATCTCAGCCCAGAAAGCAGGTAGAACAAGTTTTGTGGTGCCTTTCAGCTGCCTACCGGGGTAGTGTAAAAACTACCAACAGAACTCGTTTCTGGCACCTTCCCCGGTGGAGTTGTACATGGGGTGTGTTTGGAACATTTTGTCAGCAGCCGAGTCCAAAATTCAGCCGTTCCCCATCTCAGCCCAGAAAGCAGGTAGAACAAGTTTTGTGGTGCCTTTCAGCTGCCTACCGGGGTAGTGTAAAAACTACCAACAGAACTCGTTTCTGGCACCTTCCCCGGTGGAGTTGTGCATGGGCTGTGTTTGGAACATTTTGTCACCAGCCGAGTCCAAAACTCAGCTGTTCCCCATCTCAGCCCAGAAAGCAGGTAGAACAAGTTTTGTGGTGCCTTTCAGCTGCCTACCGGGGTAGTGTAAAAACTACCAACAGAACTCGTTTCTGGCACCTTCCCCGGTGGAGTTGTGCATGGGGTGTGTTTGGAACATTTTGTCACCAGCCAAGTCCAAAACTCAGCGATTCCCCATCTCAGCCCAGAAAGCAGGTAGAACAAGTTTTGTGGTGCCTTTCAGCTGCCTACCGGGGTAGTGTAAAAACTACCAACAGAACTCGTTTCTGGCACCTTTGCCGGTGGAGCTGTGCATGGGGTGTGTTTGGAACATTTTGTTACCAGCCGAGTCCAAAATTCAGCCGTTCCCCATCTCAGCCCAGAAAGCAGGTAGAACAAGTTTTGTGGTGCCTTTCAGCTGCCTACCGGGGTAGTGTAAAAACTACCAACAGAACTCGTTTCTGGCACCTTCCCCGGTGGAGTTGTGCATGGGGTGTGTTTGGAACATTTTGTTACCAGCCGAGTCCAAAATTCAGCGATTCCCCATCTCAGCCCAGAAAGCAGGTAGAACAAGTTTTGTGGTGCCTTTCAGCTGCCTACCGGGGTAGTGTAAAAACTACCAACAGAACTCGTTTCTGGCACCTTCCCCGGTGGAGTTGTACATGGGGTGTGTTTGGAACATTTTGTCAGCAGCCGAGTCCAAAATTCAGCCGTTCCCCATCTCAGCCCAGAAAGCAGGTAGAACAAGTTTTGTGGTGCCTTTCAGCTGCCTACCGGGGTAGTGTAAAAACTACCAACAGAACTCGTTTCTGGCACCTTCCCCGGTGGAGTTGTGCATGGGCTGTGTTTGGAACATTTTGTCACCAGCCGAGTCCAAAACTCAGCTGTTCCCCATCTCAGCCCAGAAAGCAGGTAGAACAAGTTTTGTGGTGCCTTTCAGCTGCCTACCGGGGTAGTGTAAAAACTACCAACAGAACTCGTTTCTGGCACCTTCCCCGGTGGAGTTGTGCATGGGGTGTGTTTGGAACATTTTGTCACCAGCCAAGTCCAAAACTCAGCGATTCCCCATCTCAGCCCAGAAAGCAGGTAGAACAAGTTTTGTGGTGCCTTTCAGCTGCCTACCGGGGTAGTGTAAAAACTACCAACAGAACTCGTTTCTGGCACCTTCCCCGGTGGAGTTGTACATGGGGTGTGTTTGGAACATTTTGTTACCAGCCGAGTCCAAAATTCAGCGATTCCCCATCTCAGCCCAGAAAGCAGGTAGAAAAACTTTTGTGGTGCCTTTCAGCTGCCTACCGGGGTAGTGTAAAAACTACCAACAGAACTAATTTCTGGCACCTTCCCCGGTGGAGTTGTGCATGGGGTGTGTTTGGAACATTTTGTTACCAGCTGAGTCCAAAATTCAGCCGTTCCCCATCTCAGCCCAGAAAGCAGGTAGAACAAGTTTTGTGGTGCCTTTCAGCTGCCTACCGGGGTAGTGTAAAAACTACCAACAGAACTCATTTCTGGCACCTTCCTTGGTGGAGTTGTGCATGGGGTGTGTTTGGAACATTTTGTCACCAGCCGAGTCCAAAATTCAGCCGTTCCCCATCTCAGCCCAGAAAGCAGGTAGAACAAGTTTTGTGGTGCCTTTCAGCTGCCTACCGGGGTAGTGTAAAAACTACCAACAGAACTCCTTTCTGGCACCTTCCCCGGTGGAGTTGTGCATGGGCTGTGTTTGGAACATTTTGTCACCAGCCGAGTCCAAAATTCAGCCGTTCCCCATCTCAGCCCAGAAAGCAGGTAGAACAAGTTTTGTGGTGCCTTTCAGCTGCCTACCGGGGTAGTGTAAAAACTACCAACAGAACTCGTTTCTGGCACCTTCCCCGGTGGAGTTGTGCATGGGGTGTGTTTGGAACATTTTGTCACCAGCCAAGTCCAAAACTCAGCGATTCCCCATCTCAGCCCAGAAAGCAGGTAGAACAAGTTTTGTGGTGCCTTTCAGCTGCCTACCGGGGTAGTGTAAAAACTACCAACAGAACTCGTTTCTGGCACCTTTGCCGGTGGAGCTGTGCATGGGGTGTGTTTGGAACATTTTGTTACCAGCCGAGTCCAAAATTCAGCCGTTCCCCATCTCAGCCCAGAAAGCAGGTAGAACAAGTTTTGTGGTGCCTTTCAGCTGCCTACCGGGGTAGTGTAAAAACTACCAACAGAACTCGTTTCTGGCACCTTCCCCGGTGGAGTTGTGCATGGGGTGTGTTTGGAACATTTTGTTACCAGCCGAGTCCAAAATTCAGCAGTTCCCCATCTCAGCCCAGAAAGCAGGTAGAACAAGTTTTGTGGTGCCTTTCAGCTGCCTACCGGGGTAGTGTAAAAACTACCAACAGAACTCGTTTCTGGCACCTTCCCCGGTGGAGTTGTACATGGGGTGTGTTTGGAACATTTTGTCAGCAGCCGAGTCCAAAATTCAGCCGTTCCCCATCTCAGCCCAGAAAGCAGGTAGAACAAGTTTTGTGGTGCCTTTCAGCTGCCTACCGGGGTAGTGTAAAAACTACCAACAGAACTCGTTTCTGGCACCTTCCCCGGTGGAGTTGTGCATGGGCTGTGTTTGGAACATTTTGTCACCAGCCGAGTCCAAAACTCAGCTGTTCCCCATCTCAGCCCAGAAAGCAGGTAGAACAAGTTTTGTGGTGCCTTTCAGCTGCCTACCGGGGTAGTGTAAAAAACTACCAACAGAACTCGTTTCTGGCACCTTCCCCGGTGGAGTTGTGCATGGGGTGTGTTTGGAACATTTTGTCACCAGCCAAGTCCAAAACTCAGCGATTCCCCATCTCAGCCCAGAAAGCAGGTAGAACAAGTTTTGTGGTGCCTTTCAGCTGCCTACCGGGGTAGTGTAAAAACTACCAACAGAACTCGTTTCTGGCACCTTCCCCGGTGGAGTTGTACATGGGGTGTGTTTGGAACATTTTGTTACCAGCCGAGTCCAAAATTCAGCGATTCCCCATCTCAGCCCAGAAAGCAGGTAGAAAAACTTTTGTGGTGCCTTTCAGCTGCCTACCGGGGTAGTGTAAAAACTACCAACAGAACTCGTTTCTGGCACCTTTCCCGGTGGAGTTGTGCATGGGGTGTGTTTGGAACATTTTGTCACCAGCCGAGTCCAAAATTCAGCCGTTCCCCATCTCAGCCCAGAAAGCAGGTAGAACAAGTTTTGTGGTGCCTTTCAGCTGCCTACCGGGGTAGTGTAAAAACTACCAACAGAACTCGTTTCTGGCACCTTCCCCGGTGGAGTTGTGCATGGGGTGTGTTTGGAACATTTTGTCACCAGCCAAGTCCAAAACTCAGCGATTCCCCATCTCAGCCCAGAAAGCAGGTAGAACAAGTTTTGTGGTGCCTTTCAGCTGCCTACCGGGGTAGTGTAAAAACTACCAACAGAACTCCTTTCTGGCACCTTTGCCGGTGGAGCTGTGCATGGGGTGTGTTTGGAACATTTTGTTACCAGCCGAGTCCAAAATTCAGCCGTTCCCCATCTCAGCCCAGAAAGCAGGTAGAACAAGTTTTGTGGTGCCTTTCAGCTGCCTACCGGGGTAGTGTAAAAACTACCAACAGAACTCGTTTCTGGCACCTTACCCGGTGGAGGTGTGCATGGGGTGTGTTTGGAACATTTTGTTACCAGCCGAGTCCAAAACTCAGCGATTCCCCATCTCAGCCCAGAAAGCAGGTAGAACAAGTTTTGTGGTGCCTTTCAGCTGCCTACCGGGGTAGTGTAAAAACTACCAACAGAACTCGTTTCTGGCACCTTCCCCGGTGGAGTTGTACATGGGGTGTGTTTGGAACATTTTGTCACCAGCCGAGTCCAAAATTCAGCCGTTCCCCATCTCAGCCCAGAAAGCAGGTAGAACAAGTTTTGTGGTGCCTTTCAGCTGCCTACCGGGGTAGTGTAAAAACTACCAACAGAACTCGTTTCTGGCACCTTCCCCGGTGGAGTTGTGCATGGGCTGTGTTTGGAACATTTTGTCACCAGCCGAGTCCAAAACTCAGCTGTTCCCCATCTCAGCCCAGAAAGCAGGTAGAACAAGTTTTGTGGTGCCTTTCAGCTGCCTACTGGGGTAGTGTAAAAACTACCAACAGAACTCGTTTCTGGCACCTTCCCCGGTGGAGTTGTACATGTGGTGTGTTTGGAACATTTTGTTACCAGCCGAGTCCAAAATTCAGCGATTCCCCATCTCAGCCCAGAAAGCAGGTAGAAAAACTTTTGTGGTGCCTTTCAGCTGCCTACCGGGGTAGTGTAAAAACTACCAACAGAACTCGTTTCTGGCACCTTCCCCGGTGGAGTTGTGCATGGGGTGTGTTTGGAACATTTTGTCACCAGCCGAGTCCAAAATTCAGCCGTTCCCCATCTCAGCCCAGAAAGCAGGTAGAACAAGTTTTGTGGTGCCTTTCAGCTGCCTACCGGGGTAGTGTAAAAACTACCAACAGAACTCGTTTCTGGCACCTTCCCCGGTGGAGTTGTGCATGGGGTGTGTTTGGAACATTTTGTCAGCAGCCGAGTCCAAAATTCAGCCGTTCCCCATCTCAGCCCAGAAAGCAGGTAGAACAAGTTTTGTGGTGCCTTTCAGCTGCCTACTGGGGTAGTGTAAAAACTACCAACAGAACTCGTTTCTGGCACCTTCCCCGGTGGAGTTGTACATGGGGTGTGTTTGGAACATTTTGTCAGCAGCCGAGTCCAAAATTCAGCCGTTCCCCATCTCAGCCCAGAAAGCAGGTAGAACAAGTTTTGTGGTGCCTTTCAGCTGCCTACCGGGGTACTGTAAAAACTACCAACAGAACTCCTTTCTGGAACCTTTGCCGGTGGAGCTGTGCATGGGGTGTGTTTGGAACATTTTGTTACCAGCCGAGTCCAAAATTCAGCGATTCCCCATCTCAACCCAGAAAGCAGGTAGAACAAGTTTTGTGGTGCCTTTCAGCTGCCTACCGGGGTAGTGTAAAAACTACCAACAGAACTCGTTTCTGGCACCTTCCCCGGTGGAGTTGTGCATGGGGTGTGTTTGGAACATTTTGTCACCAGCCGAGTCCAAAATTCAGGGATTCCCCATCTCAGCCGAGAAAGCAGGTAGAACAAGTTTTGTGGTGCCTTTCAGCTGCCTACCGGGGTAGTGTAAAAACTACCAACAGAACTCGTTTCTGGCACCTTCCCGGTGGAGTTGTACATGGGGTGTGTTTGGAACATTTTGTTACCAGCCGAGTCCAAAATTCAGCGATTCCCCATCTCAGCCCAGAAAGCAGGTAGAACAAGTTTTGTGGTGCCTTTCAGCTGCCAACCGGGGTAGTGTAAAAACTACCAACAGAACTCGTTTCTGGCACCTTCCCCGGTGGAGGTGTGCATGGGGTGTGTTTGGAATATTTTGTCACCAGCCAAGTCCAAAACTCAGCGATTCCCCATCTCAGCCCAGAAAGCAGGTAGAACAAGTTTTGTGGTGCCTTTCAGCTGCCTACCGGGGTAGTGTAAAAACTACCAACAGAACTCGTTTCTGGCACCTTCCCCGGTGGAGTTGTGCATGGGGTGTGTTTGGAACATTTTGTTAGCAGCCGAGTCCAAAACTCGGCGGTTCCCCATCTCAGCCCAGAAAGCAGGTAGAAAAACTTTTGTGGTGCCTTTCAGCTGCCTTCCGGGGTAGTGTAAAAACTACCGACAGAACTTGTTTCTGGCTCCTTCGCCAGTGAGCTGTGCATGGGGTGTGTTTGGAACATTTTGTTACCAGCCGAGTCCAAAATTCAGCCGTTCCCCATCTCAGCCCAGAAAGCAGGTAGAACAAGTTTTGTGGTGCCTTTCAGCTGCCTACCGGGGTAGTGTAAAAACTACCAACAGAACTCGTTTCTGGCACCTTCCCCGGTGGAGTTGTACATGGGGTGTGTTTGGAACATTTTGTCACCAGCCGAGTTCAAAATTCAGCGATTCCCCATCTCAGCCCAGAAAGCAGGTAGAACAAGTTTTGTGGTGCCTTTCAGCTGCCTACCGGGGTAGTGTAAAAACTACCAACAGAACTCGTTTCTGGCACCTTCCCCGGTGGAGTTGTGCATGGGGTGTGTTTGGAACATTTTGTTAGCAGCCGAGTCCAAAACTCAGCGGTTCCCCATCTCAGCCCAGAAAGCAGGTAGAAAAACTTTTGTGGTGCCTTTCAGCTGCCTTCCGGGGTAGTGTAAAAACTACCGACAGAACTTGTTTCTGGCTCCTTTGCCAGTGAGCTGTGCATGGGGTGTGTTTGGAACATTTTGTTACCAGCCGAGTCCAAAACTCAGCTGTTCCCCATCTCAGCCCAGAAAGCAGGTAGAACAAGTTTTGTGGTGCCTTTCAGCTGCCAACCGGGGTAGTGTAAAAACTACCAACAGAACTCGTTTCTGGCTCCTTTGTCGTTGGAGCTGTGCATGGGGTGTGTTTGGAATATTTTGTCACCAGCCAAGTCCAAAACTCAGCGATTCCCCATCTCAGCCCAGAAAGCAGGTAGAACAAGTTTTGTGGTGCCTTTCAGCTGCCTACCGGGGTAGTGTAAAAACTACCAACAGAACTCGTTTCTGGCACCTTCCCCGGTGGAGCTGTGCATGGGGTGTGTTTGGAACATTTTGTTACCAGCCGAGTCCAAAACTCAGCCGTTCCCCATCTCAGCCCAGAAAGCAGGTAGAACAAGTTTTGTGGTGCCTTTCAGCTGCCTACCGGGGTAGTGTAAAAACTACCAACAGAACTCGTTTCTGGCACCTTCCCCGGTGGAGTTGTGCATGGGGTGTGTTTGGAACATTTTGTCACCAGCCGAGTCCAACACTCAGCTGTTCCCCATCTCAGCCCAGAAAGCAGGTAGAACAAGTTTTGTGGTGCCTTTCAGCTGCCTACCGGGGTAGTGTAAAACCTACCAACAGAACTCGTTTCTGGCACCTTCCCCGGTGGAGTTGTGCATGGGGTGTGTTTGGAACATTTTGTCACCAGCCAAGTCCAAAACTCAGCGATTCCCCATCTCAGCCCAGAAAGCAGGTAGAACAAGTTTTGTGGTGCCTTTCAGCTGCCTACCGGGGTAGTGTAAAAGCTACCAACAGAACTCGTTTCTGGCACCTTCCCCGGTGGAGCTGTGCATGGGGTGTGTTTGGAACATTTTGTTACCAGCCGAGTCCAAAATTCAGCCGTTCCCCATCTCAGCCCAGAAAGCAGGTAGAACAAGTTTTGTGGTGCCTTTCAGCTGCCTACCGGGGTAGTGTAAAACCTACCAACAGAACTCGTTTCTGGCACCTTCCCCGGTGGAGTTGTGCATGGGGTGTGTTTGGAACATTTTGTCACCAGCCGAGTCCAAAACTCAGCGATTCCCCATCTCAGCCCAGAAAGCAGGTAGAACAAGTTTTGTGGTGCCTTTCAGCTGCCTACCGGGGTAGTGTAAAAACTACCAACAGAACTCGTTTCTGGCACCTTCCCCGGTGGAGTTGTACATGGGGTGTGTTTGGAACATTTTGTCAGCAGCCGAGTCCAAAATTCAGCCGTTCCCCATCTCAGCCCAGAAAGCAGGTAGAACAAGTTTTGTGGTGCCTTTCAGCTGCCTACCGGGGTAGTGTAAAAACTACCAACAGAAGTCGTTTCTGGCACCTTCCCGGTGGAGTTGTACATGGGGTGTGTTTGGAACATTTTGTTACCAGCCGAGTCCAAAATTCAGCCGTTCCCCATCTGAGCCCAGAAAGCAGGTAGAACAAGTTTTGTGGTGCCTTTCAGCTGCCTTCCGGGGTAGTGTAAAAACTACCGACAGAACTTGTTTCTGGCTCCTTTGCCAGTGAGCTGTGCATGGGGTGTGTTTGGAACATTTTGTTACCAGCCGAGTCCAAAATTCAGCCGTTCCCCATCTCAGCCCAGAAAGCAGGTAGAACAAGTTTTGTGGTGCCTTTCAGCTGCCTACCGGGGTAGTGTAAAACCTACCAACAGAACTCGTTTCTGGCACCTTCCCCGGTGGAGTTGTGCATGGGGTGTGTTTGGAATATTTTTTCACCAGCCAAGTCCAAAACTCAGCGATTCCCCATCTCAGCCCAGAAAGCAGGTAGAACAAGTTTTGTGGTGCCTTTCAGCTGCCTACCGGGGTAGTGTAAAAACTACCAACAGAACTCGTTTCTGGCACCTTCCCCGGTGGAGCTGTGCATGGGGTGTGTTTGGAACATTTTGTTACCAGCCGAGTCCAAAACTCAGCCGTTCCCCATCTCAGCCCAGAAAGCAGGTAGAACAAGTTTTGTGGTGCCTTTCAGCTGCCTACCGGGGTAGTGTAAAAACTACCAACAGAACTCGTTTCTGGCACCTTCCCCGGTGGAGTTGTACATGGGGTGTGTTTGGAACATTTTGTCACCAGCCGAGTCCAACACTCAGCTGTTCCCCATCTCAGCCCAGAAAGCAGGTAGAACAAGTTTTGTGGTGCCTTTCAGCTGCCTACCGGGGTAGTGTAAAAACTACCAACAGAACTCGTTTCTGGCACCTTCCCCGGTGGAGTTGTGCATGGGGTGTGTTTGGAACATTTTGTCACCAGCCAAGTCCAAAACTCAGCGATTCCCCATCTCAGCCCAGAAAGCAGGTAGAACAAGTTTTGTGGTGCCTTTCAGCTGCCTACTGGGGTAGTGTAAAAACTACCAACAGAACTCGTTTCTGGCACCTTCCCGGTGGAGTTGTACATGGGGTGTGTTTGGAACATTTTGTTACCAGCCGAGTCCAAAATTCAGCCGTTCCCCATCTCAGCCCAGAAAGCAGGTAGAACAAGTTTTGTGGTGCCTTTCAGCTGCCTACCGGGGTAGTGTAAAAACTACCAACAGAACTCATTTCTGGCACCTTCCTTGGTGGAGTTGTGCATGGGGTGTGTTTGGAACATTTTGTCACCAGCCGAGTCCAAAATTCAGCCGTTCCCCATCTCAGCCCAGAAAGCAGGTAGAACAAGTTTTGTGGTGCCTTTCAGCTGCCTACCGGGGTAGTGTAAAAACTACCAACAGAACTCCTTTCTGGAACCTTTGCCGGTGGAGCTGTGCATGGGGTGTGTTTGGAACATTTTGTTACCAGCCGAGTCCAAAATTCAGCCGTTCCCCATCTCAGCCCAGAAAGCAGGTAGAACAAGTTTTGTGGTGCCTTTCAGCTGCCTACCGGGGTAGTGTAAAACCTACCAACAGAACTCGTTTCTGGCACCTTCCCCGGTGGAGTTGTGCATGGGGTGTGTTTGGAACATTTTGTCACCAGCCGAGTCCAAAACTCAGCGATTCCCCATCTCAGCCCAGAAAGCAGGTAGAACAAGTTTTGTGGTGCCTTTCAGCTGCCTACCGGGGTAGTGTAAAACCTACCAACAGAACTCGTTTCTGGCACCTTCCCCGGTGGAGTTGTGCATGGGGTGTGTTTGGAATATTTTTTCACCAGCCAAGTCCAAAACTCAGCGATTCCCCATCTCAGCCCAGAAAGCAGGTAGAACAAGTTTTGTGGTGCCTTTCAGCTGCCTACCGGGGTAGTGTAAAAACTACCAACAGAACTCGTTTCTGGCACCTTCCCCGGTGGAGCTGTGCATGGGGTGTGTTTGGAACATTTTGTTACCAGCCGAGTCCAAAACTCAGCCGTTCCCCATCTCAGCCCAGAAAGCAGGTAGAACAAGTTTTGTGGTGCCTTTCAGCTGCCTACCGGGGTAGTGTAAAAACTACCAACAGAACTCGTTTCTGGCACCTTCCCCGGTGGAGTTGTACATGGGGTGTGTTTGGAACATTTTGTCACCAGCCGAGTCCAACACTCAGCTGTTCCCCATCTCAGCCCAGAAAGCAGGTAGAACAAGTTTTGTGGTGCCTTTCAGCTGCCTACCGGGGTAGTGTAAAAACTACCAACAGAACTCGTTTCTGGCACCTTCCCCGGTGGAGTTGTGCATGGGGTGTGTTTGGAACATTTTGTCACCAGCCAAGTCCAAAACTCAGCGATTCCCCATCTCAGCCCAGAAAGCAGGTAGAACAAGTTTTGTGGTGCCTTTCAGCTGCCTACTGGGGTAGTGTAAAAACTACCAACAGAACTCGTTTCTGGCACCTTCCCGGTGGAGTTGTACATGGGGTGTGTTTGGAACATTTTGTTACCAGCCGAGTCCAAAATTCAGCCGTTCCCCATCTCAGCCCAGAAAGCAGGTAGAACAAGTTTTGTGGTGCCTTTCAGCTGCCTACCGGGGTAGTGTAAAAACTACCAACAGAACTCATTTCTGGCACCTTCCTTGGTGGAGTTGTGCATGGGGTGTGTTTGGAACATTTTGTCACCAGCCGAGTCCAAAATTCAGCCGTTCCCCATCTCAGCCCAGAAAGCAGGTAGAACAAGTTTTGTGGTGCCTTTCAGCTGCCTACCGGGGTAGTGTAAAAACTACCAACAGAACTCCTTTCTGGAACCTTTGCCGGTGGAGCTGTGCATGGGGTGTGTTTGGAACATTTTGTTACCAGCCGAGTCCAAAATTCAGCCGTTCCCCATCTCAGCCCAGAAAGCAGGTAGAACAAGTTTTGTGGTGCCTTTCAGCTGCCTACCGGGGTAGTGTAAAACCTACCAACAGAACTCGTTTCTGGCACCTTCCCCGGTGGAGTTGTGCATGGGGTGTGTTTGGAACATTTTGTCACCAGCCGAGTCCAAAACTCAGCGATTCCCCATCTCAGCCCAGAAAGCAGGTAGAACAAGTTTTGTGGTGCCTTTCAGCTGCCTACCGGGGTAGTGTAAAACCTACCAACAGAACTCGTTTCTGGCACCTTCCCCGGTGGAGTTGTACATGGGGTGTGTTTGGAACATTTTGTCACCAGCCAAGTCCAAAACTCAGCGATTCCCCATCTCAGCCCAGAAAGCAGGTAGAACAAGTTTTGTGGTGCCTTTCAGCTGCCTACCGGGGTAGTGTAAAAACTACCAACAGAAGTCGTTTCTGGCACCTTCCCGGTGGAGTTGTACATGGGGTGTGTTTGGAACATTTTGTTACCAGCCGAGTCCAAAATTCAGCCGTTCCCCATCTCAGCCCAGAAAGCAGGTAGAACAAGTTTTGTGGTGCCTTTCAGCTGCCTACCGGGGTAGTGTAAAAACTACCAACAGAACTCATTTCTGGCACCTTCCTTGGTGGAGTTGTGCATGGGGTGTGTTTGGAACATTTTGTCACCAGCCGAGTCCAAAATTCAGCCGTTCCCCATCTCAGCCCAGAAAGCAGGTAGAACAAGTTTTGTGGTGCCTTTCAGCTGCCTACCGGGGTAGTGTAAAAACTACCAACAGAACTCGTTTCTGGCACCTTCCTCGGTGGAGTTGTGCATGGGGTGTGTTTGGAACATTTTGTCAGCAGTCGAGTCCAAAACTCAGCTGTTCCCCATCTCAGCCCAGAAAGCAGGTAGAACAAGTTTTGTGGTGCCTTTCAGCTGCCTACCGGGGTAGTGTAAAAACTACCAACAGAACTCCTTTCTGGAACCTTTGCCGGTGGAGCTGTGCATGGGGTGTGTTTGGAACATTTTGTCACCAGCCAAGTCCAAAACTCAGCGATTCCCCATCTCAGCCCAGAAAGCAGGTAGAACAAGTTTTGTGGTGCCTTTCAGCTGCCTACCGGGGTAGTGTAAAAACTACCAACAGAACTCGTTTCTGGCACCTTCCCGGTGGAGGTGTGCATGGGGTGTGTTTGGAACATTTTGTTACCAGCCGAGTCCAAAATTCAGCCGTTCCCCATCTCAGCCCAGAAAGCAGGTAGAACAAGTTTTGTGGTGCCTTTCAGCTGCCTACCGGGGTAGTGTAAAAACTACCAACAGAACTCGTTTCTGGCACCTTCCCCGGTGGAGCTGTGCATGGGGTGTGTTTGGAACATTTTGTTACCAGCCGAGTCCAAAATTCAGCCGTTCCCCATCTCAGCCCAGAAAGCAGATAGAACCGGTTTTGTGGTGCCTTTCAGCTGCCTACCGGGGTAGTGTAAAAACTACCAACAGAACTCGTTTCTGGCACCTTCCCCGGTGGAGTTGTGCATGGGGTGTGTTTGGAACATTTTGTCACCAGCCGAGTCCAAAATTCAGCCGTTCCCCATCTCAGCCCAGAAAGCAGGTAGAACAAGTTTTGTGGTGCCTTTCTCTTGCCTACCGGGGTAGTGTAAAACCTACCAACAGAACTCGTTTCTGGCACCTTCCCCGGTGGAGTTGTGCATGGGGTGTGTTTGGAACATTTTGTCACCAGCCGAGTCCAAAACTCAGCGATTCCCCATCTCAGCCCAGAAAGCAGGTAGAACAAGTTTTGTGGTGCCTTTCAGCTGCCTACCGGGGTAGTGTAAAAACTACCAACAGAACTCGTTTCTGGCACCTTCCCCGGTGGAGTTGTACATGGGGTGTGTTTGGAACATTTTGTCAGCAGCCGAGTCCAAAATTCAGCCGTTCCCCATCTCAGCCCAGAAAGCAGGTAGAACAAGTTTTGTGGTGCCTTTCAGCTGCCTACCGGGGGTAGTGTAAAAACTACCAACAGAAGTCGTTTCTGGCACCTTCCCGGTGGAGTTGTACATGGGGTGTGTTTGGAACATTTTGTTACCAGCCGAGTCCAAAATTCAGCCGTTCCCCATCTGAGCCCAGAAAGCAGGTAGAACAAGTTTTGTGGTGCCTTTCAGCTGCCTTCCGGGGTAGTGTAAAAACTACCGACAGAACTTGTTTCTGGCTCCTTTGCCAGTGAGCTGTGCATGGGGTGTGTTTGGAACATTTTGTTACCAGCCGAGTCCAAAATTCAGCCGTTCCCCATCTCAGCCCAGAAAGCAGGTAGAACAAGTTTTGTGGTGCCTTTCAGCTGCCTACCGGGGTAGTGTAAAACCTACCAACAGAACTCGTTTCTGGCACCTTCCCCGGTGGAGTTGTGCATGGGGTGTGTTTGGAATATTTTTTCACCAGCCAAGTCCAAAACTCAGCGATTCCCCATCTCAGCCCAGAAAGCAGGTAGAACAAGTTTTGTGGTGCCTTTCAGCTGCCTACCGGGGTAGTGTAAAAACTACCAACAGAACTCGTTTCTGGCACCTTCCCCGGTGGAGCTGTGCATGGGGTGTGTTTGGAACATTTTGTTACCAGCCGAGTCCAAAACTCAGCCGTTCCCCATCTCAGCCCAGAAAGCAGGTAGAACAAGTTTTGTGGTGCCTTTCAGCTGCCTACCGGGGTAGTGTAAAAACTACCAACAGAACTCGTTTCTGGCACCTTCCCCGGTGGAGTTGTACATGGGGTGTGTTTGGAACATTTTGTCACCAGCCGAGTCCAACACTCAGCTGTTCCCCATCTCAGCCCAGAAAGCAGGTAGAACAAGTTTTGTGGTGCCTTTCAGCTGCCTACCGGGGTAGTGTAAAAACTACCAACAGAACTCGTTTCTGGCACCTTCCCCGGTGGAGTTGTGCATGGGGTGTGTTTGGAACATTTTGTCACCAGCCAAGTCCAAAACTCAGCGATTCCCCATCTCAGCCCAGAAAGCAGGTAGAACAAGTTTTGTGGTGCCTTTCAGCTGCCTACTGGGGTAGTGTAAAAACTACCAACAGAACTCGTTTCTGGCACCTTCCCGGTGGAGTTGTACATGGGGTGTGTTTGGAACATTTTGTTACCAGCCGAGTCCAAAATTCAGCCGTTCCCCATCTCAGCCCAGAAAGCAGGTAGAACAAGTTTTGTGGTGCCTTTCAGCTGCCTACCGGGGTAGTGTAAAAACTACCAACAGAACTCCTTTCTGGAACCTTTGCCGGTGGAGCTGTGCATGGGGTGTGTTTGGAACATTTTGTTACCAGCCGAGTCCAAAATTCAGCCGTTCCCCATCTCAGCCCAGAAAGCAGGTAGAACAAGTTTTGTGGTGCCTTTCAGCTGCCTACCGGGGTAGTGTAAAACCTACCAACAGAACTCGTTTCTGGCACCTTCCCCGGTGGAGTTGTGCATGGGGTGTGTTTGGAACATTTTGTCACCAGCCGAGTCCAAAATTCAGCGATTCCCCATCTCAGCCCAGAAAGCAGGTAGAACAAGTTTTGTGGTGCCTTTCAGCTGCCTACCGGGGTAGTGTAAAACCTACCAACAGAACTCGTTTCTGGCACCTTCCCCGGTGGAGTTGCGCATGGGGTGTGTTTGGAACATTTTGTCACCAGCCAAGTCCAAAACTCAGCGATTCCCCATCTCAGCCCAGAAAGCAGGTAGAACAAGTTTTGTGGTGCCTTTCAGCTGCCTACCGGGGTACTGTAAAAACTACCAACAGAAGTCGTTTCTGGCACCTTCCCGGTGGAGTTGTACATGGGGTGTGTTTGGAACATTTTGTTACCAGCCGAGTCCAAAATTCAGCCGTTCCCCATCTCAGCCCAGAAAGCAGGTAGAACAAGTTTTGTGGTGCCTTTCAGCTGCCTACCGGGGTAGTGTAAAAACTACCAACAGAACTCATTTCTGGCACCTTCCTTGGTGGAGTTGTGCATGGGGTGTGTTTGGAACATTTTGTCACCAGCCGAGTCCAAAATTCAGCCGTTCCCCATCTCAGCCCAGAAAGCAGGTAGAACAAGTTTTGTGGTGCCTTTCAGCTGCCTACCGGGGGTAGTGTAAAAACTACCAACAGAACTCGTTTCTGGCACCTTCCCCGGTGGAGCTGTGCATGGGGTGTGTTTGGAACATTTTGTTACCAGCCGAGTCCAAAATTCAGCCGTTCCCCATCTCAGCCCAGAAAGCAGATAGAACCGGTTTTGTGGTGCCTTTCAGCTGCCTACCGGGGTAGTGTAAAAACTACCAACAGAACTCGTTTCTGGCACCTTCCCCGGTGGAGTTGTGCATGGGGTGTGTTTGGAACATTTTGTCACCAGCCAAGTCCAAAACTCAGCGATTCCCCATCTCAGCCCAGAAAGCAGGTAGAACAAGTTTTGTGGTGCCTTTCAGCTGCCTACTGGGGTAGTGTAAAAACTACCAACAGAACTCGTTTCTGGCACCTTCCCGGTGGAGTTGTACATGGGGTGTGTTTGGAACATTTTGTTACCAGCCGAGTCCAAAATTCAGCCGTTCCCCATCTCAGCCCAGAAAGCAGGTAGAACAAGTTTTGTGGTGCCTTTCAGCTGCCTACCGGGGTAGTGTAAAAACTACCAACAGAACTCATTTCTGGCACCTTCCTTGGTGGAGTTGTGCATGGGGTGTGTTTGGAACATTTTGTCACCAGCCGAGTCCAAAATTCAGCCGTTCCCCATCTCAGCCCAGAAAGCAGGTAGAACAAGTTTTGTGGTGCCTTTCAGCTGCCTACCGGGGTAGTGTAAAAACTACCAACAGAACTCCTTTCTGGAACCTTTGCCGGTGGAGCTGTGCATGGGGTGTGTTTGGAACATTTTGTTACCATCCGAGTCCAAAATTCAGCCGTTCCCCATCTCAGCCCAGAAAGCAGGTAGAACAAGTTTTGTGGTGCCTTTCAGCTGCCTACCGGGGTAGTGTAAAACCTACCAACAGAACTCGTTTCTGGCACCTTCCCCGGTGGAGTTGTGCATGGGGTGTGTTTGGAACATTTTGTCACCAGCCGAGTCCAAAATTCAGCGATTCCCCATCTCAGCCCAGAAAGCAGGTAGAACAAGTTTTGTGGTGCCTTTCAGCTGCCTACCGGGGTAGTGTAAAACCTACCAACAGAACTCGTTTCTGGCACCTTCCCCGGTGGAGTTGCGCATGGGGTGTGTTTGGAACATTTTGTCACCAGCCAAGTCCAAAAGTCAGCGATTCCCCATCTCAGCCCAGAAAGCAGGTAGAACAAGTTTTGTGGTGCCTTTCAGCTGCCTACCGGGGTAGTGTAAAAACTACCAACAGAAGTCGTTTCTGGCACCTTCCCGGTGGAGTTGTACATGGGGTGTGTTTGGAACATTTTGTTACCAGCCGAGTCCAAAATTCAGCCGTTCCCCATCTCAGCCCAGAAAGCAGGTAGAACAAGTTTTGTGGTGCCTTTCAGCTGCCTACCGGGGTAGTGTAAAAACTACCAACAGAACTCATTTCTGGCACCTTCCTTGGTGGAGTTGTGCATGGGGTGTGTTTGGAACATTTTGTCACCAGCCGAGTCCAAAATTCAGCCGTTCCCCATCTCAGCCCAGAAAGCAGGTAGAACAAGTTTTGTGGTGCCTTTCAGCTGCCTACCGGGGTAGTGTAAAAACTACCAACAGAACTCGTTTCTGGCACCTTCCCCGGTGGAGTTGTGCATGGGCTGTGTTTGGAACATTTTGTCACCAACCGAGTCCAAAACTCAGCTGTTCCCCATCTCAGCCCAGAAAGCAGGTAGAACAAGTTTTGTGGTGCCTTTCAGCTGCCTACCGGGGTAGTGTAAAAACTACCAACAGAACTCGTTTCTGGCACCTTCCCCGGTGGAGTTGTGCATGGGGTGTGTTTGGAACATTTTGTCACCAGCCATGTCCAAAACTCAGCGATTCCCCATCTCAGCCCAGAAAGCAGGTAGAACAAGTTTTGTGGTGCCTTTCAGCTGCCTACTGGGGTAGTGTAAAAACTACCAACAGAACTCGTTTCTGGCACCTTCCCCGGTGGAGTTGTACATGTGGTGTGTTTGGAACATTTTGTTACCAGCCGAGTCCAAAATTCAGCGATTACCCATCTCAGCCCAGAAAGCAGGTAGAAAAACTTTTGTGGTGCCTTTCAGCTGCCTACCGGGGTAGTGTAAAAACTACCAACAGAACTCGTTTCTGGCACCTTTCCCGGTGGAGTTGTGCATGGGGTGTGTTTGGAACATTTTGTCACCAGCCGAGTCCAAAGTTCAGCCGTTCCCCATCTCAGCCCAGAAAGCAGGTAGAACAAGTTTTGTGGTGCCTTTCAGCTGCCTACCGGGGTAGTGTAAAAACTACCAACAGAACTCGTTTCTGGCACCTTCCCCGGTGGAGTTGTGCATGGGGTGTGTTTGGAACATTTTGTCAGCAGCCGAGTCCAAAACTCAGCCGTTCCCCATCTCAGCCCAGAAAGCAGGTAGAACAAGTTTTGTGGTGCCTTTCAGCTGCCTACTGGGGTAGTGTAAAAACTACCAACAGAACTCGTTTCTGGCACCTTCCCCGGTGGAGTTGTGCATGGGCTGTGTTTGGAACATTTTGTCACCAGCCGAGTCCAAAATTCAGCCGTTCCCCATCTCAGCCCAGAAAGCAGGTAGAACAAGTTTTGTGGTGCCTTTCAGCTGCCTACCGGGGTAGTGTAAAAACTACCAACAGAACTCGTTTCTGGCACCTTCCCCGGTGGAGTTGTGCATGGGGTGTGTTTGGAACATTTTGTCACCAGCCGAGTCCAAAATTCAGCGATTCCCCATCTCAACCCAGAAAGCAGGTAGAACAAGTTTAGTGGTGCCTTTCAGCTGCCTACCGGGGTAGTGTAAAACCTACCAACAGAACTCGTTTCTGGCACCTTCCCCGGTGGAGTTGTGCATGGGGTGTGTTTGGAACATTTTGTCAGCAGCCGAGTCCAAAATTCAGCCGTTCCCCATCTCAGCCCAGAAAGCAGGTAGAACAAGTTTTGTGGTGCCTTTCAGCTGCCTACCGGGGTAGTGTAAAAACTACCAACAGAACTCGTTTCTGGCACCTTCCCCGGTGGAGTTGTACATGTGGTGTGTTTGGAACATTTTGTTACCAGCCGAGTCCAAAATTCAGCGATTCCCCATCTCAGCCCAGAAAGCAGGTAGAAAAACTTTTGTGGTGCCTTTCAGCTGCCTACCGGGGTAGTGTAAAAACTACCAACAGAACTCGTTTCTGGCACCTTTCCCGGTGGAGTTGTGCATGGGGTGTGTTTGGAACATTTTGTCACCAGCCGAGTCCAAAATTCAGCCGTTCCCCATCTCAGCCCAGAAAGCAGGTAGAACAAGTTTTGTGGTGCCTTTCAGCTGCCTACCGGGGTAGTGTAAAAACTACCAACAGAACTCGTTTCTGGCACCTTCCCCGGTGGAGTTGTGCATGGGGTGTGTTTGGAACATTTTGTCACCAGCCGAGTCCAAAACTCAGCGATTCCCCATCTCAGCCCAGAAAGCAGGTAGAACAAGTTTTGTGGTGCCTTTCAGCTGCCTACCGGGGTAGTGTAAAAACTACCAACAGAACTCGTTTCTGGCACCTTCCCCGGTGGAGTTGTACATGGGGTGTGTTTGGAACATTTTGTCACCAGCCGAGTCCAAAATTCAGCCGTTCCCCATCTCAGCCCAGAAAGCAGGTAGAACAAGTTTTGTGGTGCCTTTCAGCTGCCTACCGGGGTAGTGTAAAAACTACCAACAGAACTCGTTTCTGGCACCTTCCCCGGTGGAGTTGTGCATGGGGTGTGTTTGGAACATTTTGTCACCAGCCGAGTCCAAAATTCAGCGATTCCCCATCTCAACCCAGAAAGCAGGTAGAACAAGTTTTGTGGTGCCTTTCAGCTGCCTACCGGGGTAGTGTAAAAACTACCAACAGAACTCGTTTCTGGCACCTTCCCCGGTGGAGTTGTGCATGGGGTGTGTTTGGAACATTTTGTCACCAGCCGAGTCCAAAATTCAGCGATTCCCCATCTCAGCCCAGAAAGCAGGTAGAACAAGTTTTGTGGTGCCTTTCAGCTGCCTACCGGGGTAGTGTAAAAACTACCAACAGAACTCGTTTCTGGCACCTTTGCCGGTGGAGTTGTGCATGGGGTGTGTTTGGAACATTTTGTCACCAGCCGAGTCCAAAATTCAGCGGTTCCCCATCTCAGCCCAGAAAGCAGGTAGAACAAGTTTTGTGGTGCCTTTCAGCTGCCTACTGGGGTAGTGTAAAAACTACCAAGAGAACTCGTTTCTGGCACCTTTGCCGGTGGAGCTGTGCATGGGGTGTGTTTGGAACATTTTGTTACCAGCCGAGTCCAAAAGTCAGCTGTTCCCCATCTCAGCCCAGAAAGCAGGTAGAACAAGTTTTGTGGTGCCTTTCAGCTGCCTACTGGGGTAGTGTAAAAACTACCAACAGAACTCGTTTCTGGCACCTTCCCCGGTGGAGTTGTACATGGGGTGTGTTTGGAACATTTTGTCACCAGCCGAGTCCAAAATTCAGCGATTCCCCATCTCAGCCCAGAAAGCAGGTAGAACAAGTTTTGTGGTGCCTTTCAGCTGCCTACCGGGGTAGTGTAAAAACTACCAACAGAACTCGTTTCTGGCTCCTTTGTCGTTGGAGCTGTGCATGGGGTGTGTTTGGAACATTTTGTCAGCAGCCGAGTCCAAAATTCAGCGATTCCCCATCTCAGCCCAGAAAGCAGGTAGAACAAGTTTTGTGGTGCCTTTCAGCTGCCTACCGGGGTAGTGTAAAAACTACCAACAGAACTCGTTTCTGGCTCCTTTGCCGGTGGAGCTGTGCATGGGGTGTGTTTGGAACATTTTGTCACCAGCCGAGTCCAAAATTCAGCCGTTCCCCATCTCAGCCCAGAAAGCAGGTAGAACAAGTTTTGTGGTGCCTTTCAGCTGCCTACTGGGGTAGTGTAAGAACTACCAACAGAACTCGTTTCTGGCACCTTCCCCGGTGGAGCTGTGCATGGGGTGTGTTTAGAACATTTTGTCACCAGCCGAGTCCAAAACTCAGCGATTCCCCATCTAAGCCCAGAAAGCAGGTAGAACAAGTTTTGTGGTGCCTTTCAGCTGCCTACCGGGGTAGTGTAAAAACTACCAACAGAACTCCTTTCTGGCACCTTCCTCGGTGGAGTTGTGCATGGGGTGTGTTTGGAACATTTTGTCACCAGCCGAGTCCAAAATTCAGCCGTTCCCCATCTCAGCCCAGAAAGCAGGTAGAACAAGTTTTGTGGTGCCTTTCAGCTGCCTACCGGGGTAGTGTAAAAACTACCAACAGAACTCGTTTCTGGCACCTTCCCCGGTGGAGCTGTGCATGGGGTGTGTTTGGAACATTTTGTCAGCAGCCGAGTCCAAAATTCAGCGATTCCCCATCTCAGCCCAGAAAGCAGGTAGAACAAGTTTTGTGGTGCCTTTCAGCTGCCTACCGGGGTAGTGTAAAAACTACCAACAGAACTCGTTTCTGGCTCCTTTGCCGGTGGAGCTGTGCATGGGGTGTGTTTGGAACATTTTGTCACCATCCGAGTCCAAAATTCAGCCGTTCCCCATCTCAGCCCAGAAAGCAGGTAGAACAAGTTTTGTGGTGCCTTTCAGCTGCCTACTGGGGTAGTGTAAGAACTACCAACAGAACTCGTTTCTGGCACCTTCCCCGGTGGAGCTGTGCATGGGGTGTGTTTAGAACATTTTGTCACCAGCCGAGTCCAAAACTCAGCGATTCCCCATCTCAGCCCAGAAAGCAGGTAGAACAAGTTTTGTGGTGCCTTTCAGCTGCCTACCGGGGTAGTGTAAAAACTACCAACAGAACTCCTTTCTGGCACCTTCCTCGGTGGAGTTGTGCATGGGGTGTGTTTGGAACATTTTGTCACCAGCCGAGTCCAAAACTCAGCTGTTCCCCATCTCAGCCCAGAAAGCAGGTAGAAAAACTTTTGTGGTGCCTTTCAGCTGCCTACCGGGGTAGTGTAAAAACTACCAACAGAACTCGTTTCTGGCACCTTCCCCGGTGGAGGTGTGCATGGGGTGTGTTTGGAACATTTTTTCACCAGCCGAGTCCAAAATTCAGCCGTTCCCCGTCTCAGCCCAGAAAGCAGGTAGAACAAGTTTTGTGGTGCCTTTCAGCTGCCTACCGGGGTAGTGTAAAAACTACCAACAGAACTCGTTTCTGGCACCTTCCCCGGTGGAGTTGTGCATGGGGTGTGTTTGGAACATTTTGTCACCAGCCGAGTCCAAAACTCAGCTGTTCCCCATCTCAGCCCAGAAAGCAGGTAGAACAAGTTTTGTGGTGCCTTTCAGCTGCCTACCGGGGTAGTGTAAAAACTACCAACAGAACTCGTTTCTGGCACCTTCCCCGGTGGAGGTGTGCATGGGGTGTGTTTGGAACATTCTGTCACCAGCCGAGTCCAAAATTCAGCCGTTCCCCGTCTCAGCCCAGAAAGCAGGTAGAACAAGTTTTGTGGTGCCTTTCAGCTGCCTACCGGGGTAGTGTAAAAACTACCAACAGAACTCGTTTCTGGCACCTTCCCCGGTGGAGCTGTGCATGGGCTGTGTTTGGAACATTTTGTTACCAGCCGAGTCCAAAATACAGCCGTTCCCCATCTCAGCCCAGAAAGCAGGTAGAACAAGTTTTGTGGTGCCTTTCTCTTGCCTACTGGGGTACTGTAAAAACTACCAACAGAACTCGTTTCTGGCACCTTCCCCGGTGGAGTTGTGCATGGGGTGTGTTTGGAACATTTTGTCACCAGCCGAGTCCAAACTTCAGCGATTCTCCATCTCAGCCCAGAAAGCAGGTACAACAAGTTTTGTGGTGCCTTTCAGCTGCCTACCGGGGTAGTGTAAAAACTACCAACAGAACTCGTTTCTGGCACCTTTGCCGGTGGAGCTGTGCATGGGGTGTGTTTGGAACATTTTTTCACCAGCCGAGTCCAAAATTCAGCCGTTCCCCATCTCAGCCCAGAAAGCAGGTAGAACAAGTTTTGTGGTGCCTTTCAGCTGCCTACCGGGGTAGTGTAAAAACTACCAACAGAACTCGTTTCTGGCACCTTCCTCGGTGGAGTTGTGCATGGGGTGTGTTTGGAACATTTTGTCACCAGCCGAGTCCAAAATTCAGCTGTTCCCCATCTCAGCCCAGAAAGCAGGTAGAAAAACTTTTGTGGTGCCTTTCAGCTGCCTACCGGGGTAGTGTAAAAACTACCAACAGAACTCGTTTCTGGCACCTTCCCCGGTGGAGCTGTGCATGGGGTGTGTTTGGAACATTTTGTTACCAGCCGAGTCCAAAATACAGCCGTTCCCCATCTCAGCCCAGAAAGCAGGTAGAACAAGTTTTGTGGTGCCTTTCAGCTGCCTACCGGGGTAGTGTAAAAACTACCAACAGAACTCGTTTCTGGCACCTTCCCCGGTGGAGTTGTGCATGGGGTGTTTTTGGAACATTTTGTCAGCAGCCGAGTCCAAAATTCAGCGATTCCCCATCTCAGCCCAGAAAGCAGGTAGAACAAGTTTTGTGGTGCCTTTCAGCTGCCTACCGGGGTACTGTAAAAACTACCAACAGAACTCGTTTCTGGCACCTTTCCCGGTGGAGTTGTGCATGGGGTGTGTTTGGAACATTTTGTCACCAGCCGAGTCCAAAACTCAGCTGTTCCCCATCTCAGCCCAGAAAGCAGGTAGAACAAGTTTAGTGGTGCCTTTCAGCTGCCTACCGGGGTAGTGTAAAAACTACCAACAGAACTCGTTTCTGGCACCTTCCCCGGTGGAGTTGTGCATGGGGTGTGTTTGGAACATTTTGTCACCAGCCGAGTCCAAAACTCAGCCGTTCCCCATCTCAGCCCAGAAAGCAGGTAGAACAAGTTTAGTGGTGCCTTTCAGCTGCCTACCGGGGTAGTGTAAAAACTACCAACAGAACTCGTTTCTGGCACCTTCCCCGGTGGAGTTGTGCATGGGGTGTGTTTGGAACATTTTGTCACCAGCCGAGTCCAAAACTCAGCTGTTCCCCATCTCAGCCCAGAAAGCAGGTAGAAAAACTTTTGTGGTGCCTTTCAGCTGCCTACCGGGGTAGTGTAAAAACTACCAACAGAACTCGTTTCTGGCACCTTCCCCGGTGGAGGTGTGCATGGGGTGTGTTTGGAACATTTTGTCACCAGCCGAGTCCAAAATTCAGCCGTTCCCCGTCTCAGCCCAGAAAGCAGGTAGAACAAGTTTTGTGGTGCCTTTCAGCTGCCTACCGGGGTAGTGTAAAAACTACCAACAGAACTCGTTTCTGGCACCTTCCTCGGTGGAGTTGTGCATGGGGTGTGTTTGGAACATTTTGTCAGCAGCCGAGTCCAAAATTCAGCTGTTCCCCATCTCAGCCCAGAAAGCAGGTAGAACAAGTTTTGTGGTGCCTTTCAGCTGCCTACCGGGGTAGTGTAAAAACTACCAACAGAACTCGTTTCTGGCACCTTCCCCGGTGGAGCTGTGCATGGGGTGTGTTTGGAACATTTTGTCACCAGCCGAGTCCAAAATTCAGCGATTCTCCATCTCAGCCCAGAAAGCAGGTAGAACAAGTTTTGTGGTGCCTTTCAGCTGCCTACCGGGGTAGTGTAAAAACTACCAACAGAACTCGTTTCTGGCACCTTTGCCAGTGAAGGTGTGCATGGGGTGTGTTTGGAACATTTTGTCAGCAGCCGAGTCCAAAATTCAGCCATTCCCCATGTCAGCCCAGAAAGCAGGTAGAAAAACTTTTGTGGTGCCTTTCAGCTGCCTACCAGGGTAGTGTAAAAACTACCAACAGAACTCGTTTCTGGCACCTTCCCCGGTGGAGTTGTGCATGGGGTGTGTTTGGAACATTTTGTCACCAGCCGAGTCCAAAATTCAGCTATTCCCCATCTCAGCCCAGAAAGCAGGTAGAACAAGTTTTGTGGTGCCTTTCAGCTGCCTACCGGGGTAGTATAAAAACTACCAACAGAACTCGTTTCTGGCACCTTCCCCGGTAGAGTTGTGCATGGGGTGTGTTTGGAACATTTTGTCACCAGCCGAGTCCAAAATTCAGCGATTCCCCATCTCAGCCCAGAAAGCAGGTAGAACAAGTTTTGTGGTGCCTTTCAGCTGCCTACCGGGGTAGTGTAAAAACTACCAACGGAACTCGATTCTGGCACCTTCCCCGGTGGAGTTGTGCATGGGGTGTGTTTGGAACATTTTGTCACCAGCCGAGTCCAAAATTCAGCGCTTCCCCATCTCAGCCCAGAAAGCAGGTAGAACAAGTTTTGTGGTGCCTTTCAGCTGCCTACCGGGGTAGTGTAAAAACTACCAACAGAACTCGTTTCTGGCACCTTCCCCGGTGGAGTTGTGCATGGGGTGTGTTTGGAACATTTTGTCACCAGCCGAGTCCAAAACTCAGCTGTTCCCCATCTCAGCCCAGAAAGCAGGTAGAAAAACTTTTGTGGTGCCTTTCAGCTGCCTACCGGGGGTAGTGTAAAAACTACCAACAGAACTCGTTTCTGGCACCTTCCCCGGTGGAGGTGTGCATGGGGTGTGTTTGGAACATTTTTTCACCAGCCGAGTCCAAAATTCAGCCGTTCCCCGTCTCAGCCCAGAAAGCAGGTAGAACAAGTTTTGTGGTGCCTTTCAGCTGCCTACCGGGGTAGTGTAAAAACTACCAACAGAACTCGTTTCTGGCACCTTCCTCGGTGGAGTTGTGCATGGGGTGTGTTTGGAACATTTTGTCAGCAGCCGAGTCCAAAATTCAGCGATTCCCCATCTCAGCCCAGAAAGCAGGTAGAACAAGTTTTGTGGTGCCTTTCAGCTGCCTACCGGGGTAGTGTAAAAACTACCAACAGAACTCCTTTCTGGCACCTTCCCCGGTGGAGCTGTGCATGGGGTGTGTTTGGAACATTTTGTCACCAGCCGAGTCCAAAATTCAGCGATTCTCCATCTCAGCCCAGAAAGCAGGTAGAACAAGTTTTGTGGTGCCTTTCAGCTGCCTACCGGGGGTAGTGTAAAAACTACCAACAGAACTCGTTTCTGGCACATTTGCCAGTGAAGGTGTGCATGGGGTGTGTTTGGAACATTTTGTCAGCAGCCGAGTCCAAAATTCAGCCATTCCCCATGTCAGCCCAGAAAGCAGGTAGAAAAACTTTTGTGGTGCCTTTCAGCTGCCTACCAGGGTAGTGTAAAAACTACCAACAGAACTCGTTTCTGGCACCTTCCCCGGTGGAGTTGTGCATGGGGTGTGTTTGGAACATTTTGTCACCAGCCGAGTCCAAAATTCAGCTATTCCCCATCTCAGCCCAGAAAGCAGGTAGAACAAGTTTTGTGGTGCCTTTTTCTTGCCTACCGGGGTAGTGTAAAAACTACCAACAGAACTCGTTTCTGGCACCTTCCCCGGTGGAGGTGTGCATGGGGTGTGTTTGGAACATTTTGTCACCAGCCGAGTCCAAAATTCAGCCGTTCCCCATCTCAGCCCAGAAAGCAGGTACAACAAGTTTTGCGGTGCCTTTCAGCTGCCTACCGGGGTACTGTAAAAACTACCAACAGAACTCGTTTCTGGCACCTTCCCCGGTGGAGTTGTGCATGGGGTGTGTTTGGAATATTTTGTCAGCAGCCGAGTCCAAAATTCAGCTGACCCCCATCTCAGCCCAGAAAGCAGGTAGAACAAGTTTTGTAGTGCCTTTCAGCTGCCTACCGGGGTAGTGTAAAAACTACCAACAGAACTCGTTTCTGGCACCTTCCCCGGTGGAGTTGTGCATGGGGTGTGTTTGGAACATTTTGTCACCAGCCGAGTCCAAAATTCAGCTATTCCACATCTCAGCCCAGAAAGCAGGTAGAACAAGTTTAGTGGTGCCTTTCTCTTGCCTACCGGGGTAGTGTAAAAACTACCAACAGAACTCGTTTCTGGCACCTTCCCCGGTGGAGTTGTGCATGGGGTGTGTTTGGAACATTTTGTCACCAGCCGAGTCCAAAATTCAGCGATTCCCCATCTCAGCCCAGAAAGCAGGTAGAACAAGTTTTGTGGTGCCTTTCTCTTGCCTACCGGGGTAGTGTAAAAACTACCAACAGAACTTGTTTCTGGCACCTTCCCCGGTGGAGGTGTGCATGGGGTGTGTTTGGAACATTTTTTCACCAGCCGAGTCCAAAATTCAGCCGTTCCCCATCTCAGCCCAGAAAGCAGGTAGAAAAACTTTTGTGGTGCCTTTCAGCTACCTACCGGGGTAGTGTATAAACTACCAACAGAACTCGTTTCTGGCACCTTTGCCGGTGGAGTTGTGCATGGGGTGTGTTTGGAACATTTTGTCACCAGCCGAGTCCAAAACTCAGCTGTTCCCCATCTCAGCCCAGAAAGCAGGTAGAAAAACTTTTGTGGTGCCTTTCTCTTGCCTACCGGGGTAGTGTAAAAACTACCAACAGAACTCGTTTCTGGCACCTTCCCCGGTGGAGTTGTGCATGGGGTGTGTTTGGAACATTTTGTCACCAGCCGAGTCCAAAATTCAGCGATTCCCCATCTCAGCCCAGAAAGCAGGTAGAACAAGTTTTGTAGTGCCTTTCAGCTGCCTACCGGGGTAGTGTAAAAACTACCAACAGAACTCGTTTCTGGCACCTTCCCCGGTGGAGTTGTGCATGGGGTGTGTTTGGAATATTTTGTCAGCAGCCGAGTCCAAAATTCAGCTGACCCCCATCTCAGCCCAGAAAGCAGGTAGAACAAGTTTTGTAGTGCCTTTCAGCTGCCTACCGGGGTAGTGTAAAAACTACCAACAGAACTCGTTTCTGGCACCTTCCCCGGTGGAGTTGTGCATGGGGTGTGTTTGGAACATTTTGTCACCAGCCGAGTCCAAAATTCAGCTATTCCACATCTCAGCCCAGAAAGCAGGTAGAACAAGTTTAGTGGTGCCTTTCTCTTGCCTACCGGGGTAGTGTAAAAACTACCAACAGAACTCGTTTCTGGCACCTTCCCCGGTGGAGTTGTGCATGGGGTGTGTTTGGAACATTTTGTCACCAGCCGAGTCCAAAATTCAGCGATTCCCCATCTCAGCCCAGAAAGCAGGTAGAACAAGTTTTGTGGTGCCTTTCTCTTGCCTACCGGGGTAGTGTAAAAACTACCAACAGAACTTGTTTCTGGCACCTTCCCCGGTGGAGGTGTGCATGGGGTGTGTTTGGAACATTTTTTCACCAGCCGAGTCCAAAATTCAGCCGTTCCCCATCTCAGCCCAGAAAGCAGGTAGAAAAACTTTTGTGGTGCCTTTCAGCTACCTACCGGGGTAGTGTATAAACTACCAACAGAACTCGTTTCTGGCACCTTTGCCGGTGGAGTTGTGCATGGGGTGTGTTTGGAACATTTTGTCACCAGCCGAGTCCAAAACTCAGCTGTTCCCCATCTCAGCCCAGAAAGCAGGTAGAAAAACTTTTGTGGTGCCTTTCAGCTGCCTACCGGGGTAGTGTAAAAACTACCAACAGAACTCGTTTCTGGCACCTTCCCCGGTGGAGTTGTGCATGGGGTGTGTTTGGAACATTTTGTCACCAGCCGAGTCCAAAACTCAGCTGTTCCCCATCTCAGCCCAGAAAGCAGGTAGATAAACTTTTGTGGTGCCTTTCAGCTGCCTACCAGGGTAGTGTAAAAACTACCAACAGAACTCGTTTCTGGCACCTTCCCCGGTGGAGGTGTGCATGGGGTGTGTTTGGAACATTTTGTCACCAGCCGAGTCCAAAATTCAGCTGATCCCCATCTCAGCCCAGAAAGCAGGTAGAAAAACTTTTGTGGTGCCTTTCAGCTGCCTACCAGGGTAGTGTAAAAACTACCAACAGAACTCGTTTCTGGCACCTTCCTCGGTAGAGTTGTGCATGGGGTGTGTTTGGAACATTTTGTCACCAGCCGAGTCCAAAATTCAGCCGTTCCCCATCTCAGCCCAGAAAGCAGGTACAACAAGTTTTGCGGTGCCTTTCAGCTGCCTACCGGGGGTACTGTAAAAACTACCAACAGAACTCGTTTCTGGCACCTTCCCCGGTGGAGTTGTGCATGGGGTGTGTTTGGAATATTTTGTCAGCAGCCGAGTCCAAAATTCAGCTGACCCCCATCTCAGCCCAGAAAGCAGGTAGAACAAGTTTTGTAGTGCCTTTCAGCTGCCTACCGGGGTAGTGTAAAAACTACCAACAGAACTCGTTTCTGGCACCTTCCCCGGTGGAGTTGTGCATGGGGTGTGTTTGGAACATTTTGTCACCAGCCGAGTCCAAAATTCAGCTATTCCACATCTCAGCCCAGAAAGCAGGTAGAACAAGTTTAGTGGTGCCTTTCTCTTGCCTACCGGGGTAGTGTAAAAACTACCAACAGAACTCGTTTCTGGCACCTTCCCCGGTGGAGTTGTGCATGGGGTGTGTTTGGAACATTTTGTCACCAGCCGAGTCCAAAATTCAGCGATTCCCCATCTCAGCCCAGAAAGCAGGTAGAACAAGTTTTGTGGTGCCTTTCTCTTGCCTACCGGGGTAGTGTAAAAACTACCAACAGAACTTGTTTCTGGCACCTTCCCCGGTGGAGGTGTGCATGGGGTGTGTTTGGAACATTTTTTCACCAGCCGAGTCCAAAATTCAGCCGTTCCCCATCTCAGCCCAGAAAGCAGGTAGAAAAACTTTTGTGGTGCCTTTCAGCTACCTACCGGGGTAGTGTATAAACTACCAACAGAACTCGTTTCTGGCACCTTTGCCGGTGGAGTTGTGCATGGGGTGTGTTTGGAACATTTTGTCACCAGCCGAGTCCAAAACTCAGCTGTTCCCCATCTCAGCCCAGAAAGCAGGTAGAAAAACTTTTGTGGTGCCTTTCTCTTGCCTACCGGGGTAGTGTAAAAACTACCAACAGAACTCGTTTCTGGCACCTTCCCCGGTGGAGTTGTGCATGGGGTGTGTTTGGAACATTTTGTCACCAGCCGAGTCCAAAATTCAGCGATTCCCCATCTCAGCCCAGAAAGCAGGTAGAACAAGTTTTGTAGTGCCTTTCAGCTGCCTACCGGGGTAGTGTAAAAACTACCAACAGAACTCGTTTCTGGCACCTTCCCCGGTGGAGTTGTGCATGGGGTGTGTTTGGAATATTTTGTCAGCAGCCGAGTCCAAAATTCAGCTGACCCCCATCTCAGCCCAGAAAGCAGGTAGAACAAGTTTTGTAGTGCCTTTCAGCTGCCTACCGGGGTAGTGTAAAAACTACCAACAGAACTCGTTTCTGGCACCTTCCCCGGTGGAGTTGTGCATGGGGTGTGTTTGGAACATTTTGTCACCAGCCGAGTCCAAAATTCAGCTATTCCACATCTCAGCCCAGAAAGCAGGTAGAACAAGTTTAGTGGTGCCTTTCTCTTGCCTACCGGGGTAGTGTAAAAACTACCAACAGAACTCGTTTCTGGCACCTTCCCCGGTGGAGTTGTGCATGGGGTGTGTTTGGAACATTTTGTCACCAGCCGAGTCCAAAATTCAGCGATTCCCCATCTCAGCCCAGAAAGCAGGTAGAACAAGTTTTGTGGTGCCTTTCTCTTGCCTACCGGGGTAGTGTAAAAACTACCAACAGAACTTGTTTCTGGCACCTTCCCCGGTGGAGGTGTGCATGGGGTGTGTTTGGAACATTTTTTCACCAGCCGAGTCCAAAATTCAGCCGTTCCCCATCTCAGCCCAGAAAGCAGGTAGAAAAACTTTTGTGGTGCCTTTCAGCTACCTACCGGGGTAGTGTATAAACTACCAACAGAACTCGTTTCTGGCACCTTTGCCGGTGGAGTTGTGCATGGGGTGTGTTTGGAACATTTTGTCACCAGCCGAGTCCAAAACTCAGCTGTTCCCCATCTCAGCCCAGAAAGCAGGTAGAAAAACTTTTGTGGTGCCTTTCAGCTGCCTACCGGGGTAGTGTAAAAACTACCAACAGAACTCGTTTCTGGCACCTTCCCCGGTGGAGTTGTGCATGGGGTGTGTTTGGAACATTTTGTCACCAGCCGAGTCCAAAACTCAGCTGTTCCCCATCTCAGCCCAGAAAGCAGGTAGATAAACTTTTGTGGTGCCTTTCAGCTGCCTACCAGGGTAGTGTAAAAACTACCAACAGAACTCGTTTCTGGCACCTTCCCCGGTGGAGGTGTGCATGGGGTGTGTTTGGAACATTTTGTCACCAGCCGAGTCCAAAATTCAGCTGATCCCCATCTCAGCCCAGAAAGCAGGTAGAAAAACTTTTGTGGTGCCTTTCAGCTGCCTACCAGGGTAGTGTAAAAACTACCAACAGAACTCGTTTCTGGCACCTTCCTCGGTAGAGTTGTGCATGGGGTGTGTTTGGAACATTTTGTCACCAGCCGAGTCCAAAATTCAGCTATTCCACATCTCAGCCCAGAAAGCAGGTAGAACAAGTTTTGTGGTGCCTTTCTCTTGCCTACCGGGGTAGTGTAAAAACTACCAACAGAACTCGTTTCTGGCACCTTCCCCGGTGGAGTTGTGCATGGGGTGTGTTTGGAACATTTTGTCACCAGCCGAGTCCAAAACTCAGCTGTTCCCCATCTCAGCCCAGAAAGCAGGTAGAAAAACTTTTGTGGTGCCTTTCAGCTGCCTACCGGGGTAGTGTAAAAACTACCAACAGAAATCGTTTCTGGCACCTTCCCCGGTGGAGGTGTGCATGGGGTGTGTTTGGAACATTTTTTCACCAGCCGAGTCCAAAATTCAGCCGTTCCCCGTCTCACCCAGAAAGCAGGTAGAACAAGTTTTGTGGTGCCTTTCAGCTGCCTACCGGGGTAGTGTAAAAACTACCAACAGAACTCGTTTCTGGCACCTTCCCCGGTGGAGTTGTGCATGGGGTGTGTTTGGAACATTTTGTCACCAGCCGAGTCCAAAACTCAGCTGTTCCCCATCTCAGCCCAGAAAGCAGGTAGAAAAACTTTTGTGGTGCCTTTCAGCTGCCTACCGGGGTAGTGTAAAAACTACCAACAGAACTCGTTTCTGGCACCTTCCCCGGTGGAGGTGTGCATGGGGTGTGTTTGGAACATTCTGTCACCAGCCGAGTCCAAAATTCAGCCGTTCCCCGTCTCAGCCCAGAAAGCACGTAGAACAAGTTTTGTGGTGCCTTTCTCTTGCCTACCGGGGTAGTGTAAAAACTATCAACAGAACTCGTTTCTGGCACCTTCCCCGGTGGAGTTGTGCATGGGGTGTGTTTGGAACATTTTGTCACCATCCGAGTCCAAAACTCAGCCGTTCCCCATCTCAGCCCAGAAAGCAGGTAGAAAAACTTTATGGTGCCTTTCAGCTGCCTACCGGGGTAGTGTAAAAACTACCAACAGAACTCGTTTCTGGCACCTTCCTCGGTGGAGTTGTGCATGGGGTGTGTTTGGAACATTTTGTCACCAGCCGAGTCCAAAATACAGCCGTTCCCCATCTCAGCCCAGAAAGCAGGTAGAACAAGTTTTGTGGTGCCTTTCAGCTGCCTACCGGGGTAGTGTAAAAACTACCAACAGAACTCGTTTCTGGCACTTTCCCCGGTGGAGTTGTGCATGGGGTGTGTTTGGAACATTTTGTCACCATCCGAGTCCAAAACTCAGCCGTTCCCCATCTCAGCCCAGAAAGCAGGTAGAAAAACTTTATGGTGCCTTTCAGCTGCCTACCGGGGTAGTGTAAAAACTACCAACAGAACTCGTTTCTGGCACCTTCCCCGGTGGAGTTGTGCATGGGGTGTGTTTGGAACATTTTGTCACCAGCCGAGTCCAAAATACAGCCGTTCCCCATCTCAGCCCAGAAAGCAGGTAGAACAAGTTTTGTGGTGCCTTTCAGCTGCCTACCGGGGTAGTGTAAAAACTACCAACAGAACTCGTTTCTGGCACCTTCCCCGGTGGAGTTGTGCATGGGGTGTTTTTGGAACATTTTGTCAGCAGCCGAGTCCAAAATTCAGCGATTCCCCATCTCAGCCCAGAAAGCAGGTACAACAAGTTTTGTGGTGCCTTTCAGCTGCCTACCGGGGTACTGTAAAAACTACCAACAGAACTCGTTTCTGGCACCTTCCCCGGTGGAGTTGTGCATGGGGTGTGTTTGGAACATTTTGTCACCAGCCGAGTCCAAAACTCAGCTGTTCCCCATCTCAGCCCAGAAAGCAGGTAGAACAAGTTTAGTGGTGCCTTTCAGCTGCCTACCGGGGTAGTGTAAAAACTACCAACAGAACTCGTTTCTGGCACCTTCCCCGGTGGAGTTGTGCATGGGGTGTGTTTGGAACATTTTGTCACCAGCCGAGTCCAAAACTCAGCTGTTCCCCATCTCAGCCCAGAAAGCAGGTAGAACAAGTTTAGTGGTGCCTTTCAGCTGCCTACCGGGGTAGTGTAAAAACTACCAACAGAACTCGTTTCTGGCACCTTCCCCGGTGGAGTTGTGCATGGGGTGTGTTTGGAACATTTTGTCACCAGCCGAGTCCAAAACTCAGCGATTCCCCATCTCAGCCCAGAAAGCAGGTAGAAAAACTTTTGTGGTGCCTTTCAGCTGCCTACCGGGGTAGTGTAAAAACTACCAACAGAACTCGTTTCTGGCACCTTCCCCGGTGGAGGTGTGCATGGGGTGTGTTTGGAACATTTTGTCACCAGCCGAGTCCAAAATTCAGCCGTTCCCCGTCTCAGCCCAGAAAGCAGGTAGAACAAGTTTTGTGGTGCCTTTCAGCTGCCTACCGGGGTAGTGTAAAAACTACCAACAGAACTCGTTTCTGGCACCTTCCTCGGTGGAGTTGTGCATGGGGTGTGTTTGGAACATTTTGTCAGCAGCCGAGTCCAAAATTCAGCTGTTCCCCATCTCAGCCCAGAAAGCAGGTAGAAAAACTTTTGTGGTGCCTTTCAGCTGCCTACCGGGGTAGTGTAAAAACTACCAACAGAACTCGTTTCTGGCACCTTCCCCGGTGGAGTTGTGCATGGGGTGTGTTTGGAACATTTTGTCAGCAGCCGAGTCCAAAATTCAGCCATTCCCCATGTCAGCCCAGAAAGCAGGTAGAAAAACTTTTGTGGTGCCTTTCAGCTGCCTACCAGGGTAGTGTAAAAACTACCAACAGAACTCGTTTCTGGCACCTTCCCCGGTGGAGTTGTGCATGGGGTGTGTTTGGAACATTTTGTCACCAGCCGAGTCCAAAATTCAGCTATTCCCCATCTCAGCCCAGAAAGCAGGTAGAACAAGTTTTGTGGTGCCTTTCTCTTGCCTACCGGGGTAGTGTAAAAACTACCAACAGAACTCGTTTCTGGCACCTTCCCCGGTGGAGGTGTGCATGGGGTGTGTTTGGAACATTTTGTCACCAGCCGAGTCCAAAATTCAGCCGTTCCCCATCTCAGCCCAGAAAGCAGGTACAACAAGTTTTGCGGTGCCTTTCAGCTGCCTACCGGGGTACTGTTAAAACTACCAACAGAACTCGTTTCTGGCACCTTCCCCGGTGGAGTTGTGCATGGGGTGTGTTTGGAATATTTTGTCAGCAGCCGAGTCCAAAATTCAGCTGACCCCCATCTCAGCCCAGAAAGCAGGTAGAAAAACTTTTGTGGTGCCTTTCTCTTGCCTACCGGGGTAGTGTAAAAACTACCAACAGAACTCGTTTCTGGCACCTTCCTCGGTAGAGTTGTGCATGGGGTGTGTTTGGAACATTTTGTCACCATCCGAGTCCAAAATTCAGCCGTTCCCCATCTCAGCCCAGAAAGCAGGTAGAACAAGTTTTGTAGTGCCTTTCAGCTGCCTACCGGGGTAGTGTAAAAACTACCAACAGAACTCGTTTCTGGCACCTTCCCCGGTGGAGTTGTGCATGGGGTGTGTTTGGAACATTTTGTCACCAGCCGAGTCCAAAATTCAGCTATTCCACATATCAGCCCAGAAAGCAGGTAGAACAAGTTTAGTGGTGCCTTTCTCTTGCCTACCGGGGTAGTGTAAAAACTACCAACAGAACTCGTTTCTGGCACCTTCCCCGGTGGAGTTGTGCATGGGGTGTGTTTGGAACATTTTGTCACCAGCCGAGTCCAAAATTCAGCGATTCCCCATCTCAGCCCAGAAAGCAGGTAGAACAAGTTTTGTGGTGCCTTTCTCTTGCCTACCGGGGTAGTGTAAAAACTACCAACAGAACTCGTTTCTGGCACCTTCCCCGGTGGAGGTGTGCATGGGGTGTGTTTGGAACATTTTTTCACCAGCCGAGTCCAAAATTCAGCCGTTCCCCATCTCAGCCCAGAAAGCAGGTAGAAAAACTTTTGTGGTGCCTTTCAGCTACCTACCGGGGTAGTGTATAAACTACCAACAGAACTCGTTTCTGGCACCTTCCCCGGTGGAGTTGTGCATGGGGTGTGTTTGGAACATTTTGTCACCAGCCGAGTCCAAAACTCAGCTGTTCCCCATCTCAGCCCAGAAAGCAGGTAGAAAAACTTTTGTGGTGCCTTTCAGCTGCCTACCGGGGTAGTGTAAAAACTACCAACAGAACTCGTTTCTGGCACCTTCCCCGGTGGAGCTGTGCATGGGGTGTGTTTGGAACATTTTGTCACCAGCTGAGTCCAAAATTCAGCCGTTCCCCGTCTCAGCCCAGAAAGCAGGTAGAAAAACTTTTGTGGTGCCTTTCAGCTGCCTACCAGGGTAGTGTAAAAACTACCAACAGAACTCGTTTCTGGCACCTTCCCCGGTGGAGGTGTGCATGGGGTGTGTTTGGAACATTTTGTCACCAGCCGAGTCCAAAATTCAGCTGATCCCCATCTCAGCCCAGAAAGCAGGTAGAAAAACTTTTGTGGTGCCTTTCAGCTGCCTACCAGGGTAGTGTAAAAACTACCAACAGAACTCGTTTCTGGCACCTTCCTCGGTAGAGTTGTGCATGGGGTGTGTTTGGAACATTTTGTCACCAGCCGAGTCCAAAATTCAGCTATTCCACATCTCAGCCCAGAAAGCAGGTAGAACAAGTTTTGTGGTGCCTTTCTCTTGCCTACCGGGGTAGTGTAAAAACTACCAACAGAACTCGTTTCTGGCACCTTCCCCGGTGGAGTTGTGCATGGGGTGTGTTTGGAACATTTTGTCACCAGCCGAGTCCAAAACTCAGCTGTTCCCCATCTCAGCCCAGAAAGCAGGTAGAACAAGTTTTGTGGTGCCTTTCAGCTGCCTACCGGGGTAGTGTAAAAACTACCAACAGAAATCGTTTCTGGCACCTTCCCCGGTGGAGGTGTGCATGGGGTGTGTTTGGAACATTTTTTCACCAGCCGAGTCCAAAATTCAGCCGTTCCCCGTCTCAGCCCAGAAAGCAGGTAGAACAAGTTTTGTGGTGCCTTTCAGCTGCCTACCGGGGTAGTGTAAAAACTACCAACAGAACTCGTTTCTGGCACCTTCCCCGGTGGAGTTGTGCATGGGGTGTGTTTGGAACATTTTGTCACCAGCCGAGTCCAAAACTCAGCTGTTCCCCATCTCAGCCCAGAAAGCAGGTAGAAAAACTTTTGTGGTGCCTTTCAGCTGCCTACCGGGGTAGTGTAAAAACTACCAACAGAACTCGTTTCTGGCACCTTCCCCGGTGGAGGTGTGCATGGGGTGTTTTTGGAACATTTTGTCACCAGCCGAGTCCAAAATTCAGCCGTTCCCCGTCTCAGCCCAGAAAGCAGGTAGAACAAGTTTTGTGGTGCCTTTCTCTTGCCTACCGGGGTAGTGTAAAAACTACCAACAGAACTCGTTTCTGGCACCTTCCTCGGTGGAGTTGTGCATGGGGTGTGTTTGGAACATTTTGTCAGCAGCCGAGTCCAAAACTCAGCTGTTCCCCATCTCAGCCCAGAAAGCAGGTAGAAAAACTTTTGTGGTGCCTTTCAGCTGCCTACCGGGGTAGTGTAAAAACTACCAACAGAACTCGTTTCTGGCACCTTCCCCGGTGGAGTTGTGCATGGGGTGTGTTTGGAACATTTTGTCACCAGCCGAGTCCAAAATTCAGCTATTCCACATCTCAGCCCAGAAAGCAGGTAGAACAAGTTTTGTGGTGCCTTTCTCTTGCCTACCGGGGTAGTGTAAAAACTACCAACAGAACTCGTTTCTGGCACCTTCCCCGGTGGAGTTGTGCATGGGGTGTGTTTGGAACATTTTGTCACCAGCCGAGTCCAAAATTCAGCGATTCCCCATCTCAGCCCAGAAAGCAGGTAGAACAAGTTTTGTGGTGCCTTTCTCTTGCCTACCGGGGTAGTGTAAAAACTACCAACAGAACTCGTTTCTGGCACCTTCCCCGGTGGAGGTGTGCATGGGGTGTGTTTGGAACATTTTTTCACCAGCCGAGTCCAAAATTCAGCCGTTCCCCATCTCAGCCCAGAAAGCAGGTAGAAAAACTTTTGTGGTGCCTTTCAGCTACCTACCGGGGTAGTGTATAAACTACCAAAAGAACTCGTTTCTGGCACCTTCCCCGGTGGAGTTGTGCATGGGGTGTGTTTGGAACATTTTGTCACCAGCCGAGTCCAAAACTCAGCGATTCCCCATCTCAGCCCAGAAAGCAGGTAGAACAAGTTTTGTGGTGCCTTTCAGCTGCCTACCGGGGTAGTGTAAAAACTACCAACAGAACTCGTTTCTGGCACCTTCCCCGGTGGAGTTGTGCATGGGGTGTGTTTAGAACATTTTGTCACCAGCCGAGTCCAAAATTCAGCCGTTCCCCATCTCAGCCCAGAAAGCAGGTAGAACAAATTTTGTGGTGCCTTTCAGCTGCCTACCGGGGTAGTGTAAAAACTACCAACAGAACTCGTTTCTGGCACCTTCCCCGGTGGAGGTGTGCATGGGGTGTGTTTGGAACATTTTGTCACCATCCGAGTCCAAAACTCAGCCGTTCCCCATCTCAGCCCAGAAAGCAGGTAGAAAAACTTTATGGTGCCTTTCAGCTGCCTACCGGGGTAGTGTAAAAACTACCAACAGAACTCGTTTCTGGCACCTTTGCCGGTGGAGCTGTGCATGGGGTGTGTTTGGAACATTTTGTTACCAGCCGAGTCCAAAATTCAGCCGTTCCCCATCTCAGCCCAGAAAGCAGGTAGAACAAGTTTTGTGGTGCCTTTCAGCTGCCTACCGGGGTAGTGTAAAAACTACCAACAGAACTCGTTTCTGGCACCTTCCCCGGTGGAGTTGTGCATGGGGTGTGTTTGGAACATTTTGTCACCAGCCGAGTCCAAAAGTCAGCCGTTCCCCATCTCAGCCCAGAAAGCAGGTAGAACAAGTTTTGTGGTGCCTTTCAGCTGCCTACTGGGGTAGTGTAAAAACTACCAACAGAACTCGTTTCTGGCACCTTCCCCGGTGGAGTTGTACATGGGGTGTGTTTAGAACATTTTGTCACCAGCCGAGTCCAAAACTCAGGGATTCCCCATCTCAGCCCAGAAAGCAGGTAGAACAAGTTTTGTGGTGCCTTTCAGCTGCCTACCGGGGTAGTGTAAAAACTACCAACAGAACTCGTTTCTGGCACCTTCCCCGGTGGAGGTGTGCATGGGGTGTGTTTGGAACATTTTGTTACCAGCCGAGTCCAAAATTCAGCCGTTCCCCATCTCAGCCCAGAAAGCAGGTAGAACAAGTTTTGTGGTGCCTTTCAGCTGCCTACCGGGGTAGTGTAAAAACTACCAACAGAACTCATTTCTGGCACCTTCCCCGGTGGAGTTGTGCATGGGGTGTGTTTGGAACATTTTGTCACCAGCCGAGTCCAAAATACAGCCGTTCCCCATCTCAGCCCAGAAAGCAGGTAGAACAAGTTTTGTGGTGCCTTTCAGCTGCCTACCGGGGTAGTGTAAAAACTACCAACAGAACTCGTTTCTGGCACCTTCCCCGGTGGAGTTGTGCATGGGGTGTGTTTGGAACATTTTGTCACCAGCCGAGTCCAAAATTCAGCCGTTCCCCATCTCAGCCCAGAAAGCAGGTAGAACAAGTTTTGTGGTGCCTTTCAGCTGCCTACTGGGGTAGTGTAAAAACTACCAACAGAAGTCGTTTCTGGCACCTTCCCCGGTGGAGGTGTGCATGGGGTGTGTTTGGAACATTTTGTCACCATCCGAGTCCAAAACTCAGCTGTTCCCCATCTCAGCCCAGAAAGCAGGTAGAAAAACTTTATGGTGCCTTTCAGCTGCCTACCGGGGTAGTGTAAAAACTACCAACAGAACTCCTTTCTGGAACCTTTGCCGGTGGAGCTGTGCATGGGGTGTGTTTGGAACATTTTGTTACCAGCCGAGTCCAAAATTCAGCCGTTCCCCATCTCAGCCCAGAAAGCAGGTAGAACAAGTTTTGTGGTGCCTTTCAGCTGCCTACCGGGGTAGTGTAAAAACTACCAACAGAACTCGTTTCTGGCACCTTCCCCGGTGGAGTTGTACATGGCGTGTGTTTGGAACATTTTGTCACCAGCCGAGTCCAAAAGTCAGCCGTTCCCCATCTCAGCCCAGAAAGCAGGTAGAAAAACTTTTGTGGTGCCTTTCAGCTGCCTACTGGGGTAGTGTAAAAACTACCAACAGAACTCGTTTCTGGCACCTTCCCCGGTGGAGTTGTACATGGGGTGTGTTTAGAACATTTTGTTACCAGCCGAGTCCAAAACTCAGGGATTCCCCATCTCAGCCCAGAAAGCAGGTAGAACAAGTTTTGTGGTGCCTTTCTCTTGCCTACCGGGGTAGTGTAAAAACTACCAACAGAACTCGTTTCTGGCACCTTCCCCGGTGGAGTTGTGCATGGGGTGTGTTTGGAACATTTTGTCACCAGCCGAGTCGAAAATTCAGCGATTCCCCATCTCAGCCCAGAAAGCAGGTAGAACAAGTTTTGTGGTGCCTTTCAGCTGCCTACCGGGGTAGTGTAAAAACTACCAACAGAACTCGTTTCTGGCACCTTCCCCGGTGGAGTTGTGCATGGGGTGTGTTTGGAACATTTTGTCACCAGCCGAGTCCAAAACTCAGCCGTTCCCCATCTCAGCCCAGAAAGCAGGTAGAACAAGTTTTGTGGTGCCTTTCAGCTGCCTACCGGGGTAGTGTAAAAACTACCAACAGAACTCGTTTCTGGCACCTTCCCCGGTGGAGTTGAGCATGGGGTGTGTTTGGAACATTTTGTCAGCAGCCGAGTCCAAAATTCAGCGATTCCCCATCTCAGCCCAGAAAGCAGGTAGAACAAGTTTTGTGGTGCCTTTCAGCTGCCTACCGGGGTAGTGTAAAAACTACCAACAGAACTCGTTTCTGGCTCCTTTGCCGGTGGAGCTGTGCATGGGGTGTGTTTGGAACATTTTGTCACCAGCCGAGTCCAAAACTCAGCTGTTCCCCATCTCAGCCCACAAAGCAGGTAGAACAAGTTTTGTGGTGCCTTTCAGCTGCCTACCGGGGTAGTGTAAAAACTACCAACAGAACTCGTTTCTGGCACCTTCCCCGGTGGAGTTGTGCATGGGGTGTGTTTGGAACATTTTGTCACCAGCCGAGTCCAAAACTCAGCCGTTCCCCATCTCAGCCCAGAAAGCAGGTAGAACAAGTTTTGTGGTGCCTTTCAGCTGCCTACCGGGGTAGTGTAAAAACTACCAACAGAACTCGTTTCTGGCACCTTCCCCGGTGGAGTTGTGCATGGGGTGTGTTTCGAACATTTTGTCACCAGCCGAGTCCAAAACTCAGCGATTCCCCATCTCAGCCCAGAAAGCAGGTAGAACAAGTTTTGTGGTGCCTTTCAGCTGCCTACTGGGGTAGTGTAAAAACTACCAACAGAAGTCGTTTTCTGGCACCTTCCCCGGTGGAGGTGTGCATGGGGTGTGTTTGGAACATTTTGTCACCATCCGAGTCCAAAACTCAGCTGTTCCCCATCTCAGCCCAGAAAGCAGGTAGAAAAACTTTATGGTGCCTTTCAGCTGCCTACCGGGGTAGTGTAAAAACTACCAACAGAACTCCTTTCTGGAACCTTTGCCGGTGGAGCTGTGCATGGGGTGTGTTTGGAACATTTTGTTACCAGCCGAGTCCAAAATTCAGCCGTTCCCCATCTCAGCCCAGAAAGCAGGTAGAACAAGTTTTGTGGTGCCTTTCAGCTGCCTACCGGGGTAGTGTAAAAACTACCAACAGAACTCGTTTCTGGCACCTTCCCCGGTGGAGTTGTACATGGCGTGTGTTTGGAACATTTTGTCACCAGCCGAGTCCAAAAGTCAGCCGTTCCCCATCTCAGCCCAGAAAGCAGGTAGAAAAACTTTTGTGGTGCCTTTCAGCTGCCTACTGGGGTAGTGTAAAAACTACCAACAGAACTCGTTTCTGGCACCTTCCCCGGTGGAGTTGTACATGGGGTGTGTTTAGAACATTTTGTTACCAGCCGAGTCCAAAACTCAGGGATTCCCCATCTCAGCCCAGAAAGCAGGTAGAACAAGTTTTGTGGTGCCTTTCAGCTGCCTACCGGGGTAGTGTAAAAACTACCAACAGAACTCGTTTCTGGCACCTTTGCCGGTGGAGCTGTGCATGGGGTGTGTTTGGACCATTTTGTTACCAGCCGAGTCCAAAATTCAGCCCGTTCCCCATCTCAGCCCAGAAAGCAGGTAGAACAAGTTTTGTGGTGCCTTTCAGCTGCCTACCGGGGTAGTGTAAAAACTACCAACAGAACTCGTTTCTGGCACCTTCCCCCGGTGGAGTTGCATGGGGTGTGTTTGGAACATTTTGTCACCAGCCGAGTCCAAAACTCAGCGATTCCCCATCTCAGCCCAGAAAGCAGGTAGAACAAGTTTTGTGGTGCCTTTCAGCTGCCTACCGGGGTAGTGTAAAAACTACCAACAGAAGTCGTTTCTGGCACCTTCCCCGGTGGAGTTGTGCATGGGGTGTGTTTGGAACATTTTGTTACCAGCCGAGTCCAAAATTCAGCCGTTCCCCATCTCAGCCCAGAAAGCAGGTAGAACAAGTTTTGTGGTGCCTTTCAGCTGCCTACCGGGGTAGTGTAAAAACTACCAACAGAACTCGTTTCTGGCACCTTCCCCGGTGGAGTTGTGCATGGGGTGTGTTTGGAACATTTTGTCACCAGCCGAGTCCAAAATTCAGCCGTTCCCCATCTCAGCCCAGAAAGCAGGTAGAACAAGTTTTGTGGTGCCTTTCAGCTGCCTACCGGGGTAGGTGTAAAAACTACCAACAGAACTCGTTTCTGGCACCTTCCCCGGTGGAGTTGTGCATGGGGTGTGTTTGGAACATTTTGTTACCAGCCGAGTCCAAAATTCAGCTGTTCCCCATCTCAGCCCAGAAAGCAGGTAGAACAAGTTTTGTGGTGCCTTTCAGCTGCCTATTGGGGTAGTGTAAAAACTACCAACAGAACTCGTTTCTGGCACCTTCCCCGGTGGAGTTGTACATGGTGTGTGTTTGGAACATTTTGTCACCAGCCGAGTCCAAAATTCAGCGATTCCCCATCTCAGCCCAGAAAGCAGGTAGAACAAGTTTTGTGGTGCCTTTCAGCTGCCTACCGGGGTAGTGTAAAAACTACCAACAGAACTCGTTTCTGGCACCTTTGCCGGTGGAGTTGTGCATGGGGTGTGTTTTGGAACATTTTGTCACCAGCCGAGTCCAAAATTCAGCGGTTCCCCATCTCAGCCCAGAAAGCAGGTAGAACAAGTTTTGTGGTGCCTTTCAGCTGCCTACTGGGGTAGTGTAAAAAACTACCAAGAGAACTCGTTTCTGGCACCTTTGCCGGTGGAGCTGTGCATGGGGTGTGTTTGGAACATTTTGTCACCAGCCAAGTCCAAAAGTCAGCGGTTCCCCATCTCAGCCCAGAAAGCAGGTAGAACAAGTTTTGTGGTGCCTTTCAGCTGCCTACTGGGGTAGTGTAAAAACTACCAACAGAACTCGTTTCTGGCACCTTCCCCGGTGGAGTTGTACATGGGGTGTGTTTGGAACATTTTGTCACCAGCCGAGTCCAAAATTCAGCCGTTCCCCATCTCAGCCCAGAAAGCAGGTAGAACAAGTTTTCTGGTGCCTTTCAGCTGCCTACCGGGGTAGTGTAAAAAACTACCAACAGAACTCGTTTCTGGCACCTTTGCCGGTGGAGTTGTGCATGGGGTGTGTTTGGAACATTTTGTCACCAGCCGAGTCCAAAATTCAGCGATTCCCCATCTCAGCCCAGAAAGCAGGTAGAACAAGTTTTGTGGTGCCTTTCAGCTGCCTACCGGGGTAGTGTAAAAACTACCAAGAAAACTCGTTTCTGGCACCTTTGCCGGTGGAGCTGTGCATGGGGTGTGTTTGGAACATTTTGTCACCAGCCAAGTCCAAAATTCAGCGATTCCCCATCTCAGACCAGAAAGCAGGTAGAACAAGTTTTGTGGTGCCTTTCAGCTGCCTACCGGGGTAGTGTAAAAACTACCAACAGAACTCGTTTCTGGCACCTTCCCCGGTGGAGTTGTGCATGGGGTGTGTTTGGAACATTTTGTCAGCAGCCGAGTCCAAAATTCAGCGATTCCCCATCTCAGCCCAGAAAGCAGGTAGAAAAACTTTTGTGGTGCCTTTCAGCTGCCTACCGGGGTAGTGTAAAAACTACCAACAGAACTCGTTTCTGGCACCATTGCCGGTGGAGCTGTGCATGGGGTGTGTTTGGAACATTTTGTTACCAGCCGAGTCCAAAATTCAGCGATTCCCCATCTCAGCCCAGAAAGCAGGTTAGAACAAGTTTTGTGGTGCCTTTCAGCTGCCTATTGGGGTAGTGTAAACACTACCAAAAGAACTCGTTTCTGGCACCTTCCCCGGTAGAGTTGTACATGGGGTGTGTTTGGAACATTTTGTCACCAGCCGAGTCCAAAATTCAGCGATTCCCCATCTCAGCCCAGAAAGCAGGTAGAACAAGTTTTGTGGTGCCTTTCAGCTGCCTACCGGGGTAGTGTAAACACTACCAACAGAACTCGTTTCTGGCACCTTCCCCGGTGGAGTTGTGCATGGGGTGTGTTTGGAACATTTTGTCACCAGCCGAGTCCAAAAGTCAGCGGTTCCCCATCTCAGCCCAGAAAGCAGGTAGAACAAGTTTTGTGGTGCCTTTCAGCTGCCTACCGGGGTAGTGTAAAAACTACCAACAGAACTCGTTTCTGGCACCTTCCCCGGTGGAGCTGTGCATGGGGTGTGTTTGGAACATTTTGTCAGCAGCCGAGTCCAAAACTCAGCTGTTCCCCATCTCAGCCCAGAAAGCAGGTAGAACAAGTTTTGTGGTGCCTTTCAGCTGCCTACCGGGGTAGTGTAAAAACTACCAACAGAACTCGTTTCTGGCACCTTCCCCGGTGGAGCTGTGCATGGGCTGTGTTTGGAACATTTTGTTACCAGCCGAGTCCAAAATACAGCCGTTCCCCATCTCAGCCCAGAAAGCAGGTAGAACAAGTTTTGTGGTGCCTTTCTCTTGCCTACTGGGGTACTGTAAAACCTACCAACAGAACTCGTTTCTGGCACCTTCCCCGGTGGAGTTGTGCATGGGGTGTGTTTGGAACATTTTGTCACCAGCCGAGTCCAAACTTCAGCGATTCTCCATCTCAGCCCAGAAAGCAGGTACAACAAGTTTTGTGGTGCCTTTCAGCTGCCTACCGGGGTAGTGTAAAAACTACCAACAGAACTCGTTTCTGGCACCTTTGCCGGTGGAGCTGTGCATGGGGTGTGTTTGGAACATTTTTTCACCAGCCGAGTCCAAAATTCAGCCGTTCCCCATCTCAGCCCAGAAAGCAGGTAGAACAAGTTTTGTGGTGCCTTTCAGCTGCCTACCGGGTGGTAGTGTAAAAAACTACCAACAGAACTCGTTTCTGGCACCTTCCTCGGTGGAGTTGTGCATGGGGTGTGTTTGGAACATTTTGTCACCAGCCGAGTCCAAAATTCAGCTGTTCCCCATCTCAGCCCAGAAAGCAGGTAGAAAAACTTTTGTGGTGCCTTTCAGCTGCCTACCGGGGTAGTGTAAAAACTACCAACAGAACTCGTTTCTGGCACCTTCCCCGGTGGAGCTGTGCCATGGGGTGTGTTTGGAACATTTTGTTACCAGCCGAGTCCAAAATACAGCCGTTCCCCATCTCAGCCCAGAAAGCAGGTAGAACAAGTTTTGTGGTGCCTTTCAGCTGCCTACCGGGGTAGTGTAAAAACTACCAACAGAACTCATTTCTGGCACCTTCCCCGGTGGAGGTGTGCATGGGGTGTGTTTGGAACATTTTGTCAGCAGCCGAGTCCAAAATTCAGCCGTTCCCCATCTCAGCCCAGAAAGCAGGTAGAACAACTTTTGTGGTGCCTTTCAGCTGCCTACCGGGGTAGTGTAAAAACTACCAACAGAACTCGTTTCTGGCACCTTCCCCGGTGGAGTTGTGCATGGGGTGTGTTTGGAACATTTTGTCACCAGCCGAGTCCAAAACTCAGCTGTTCCCCATCTCAGCCCAGAAAGCAGGTAGAAAAACTTTTGTGGTGCCTTTCAGCTGCCTACCGGGGGTAGTGTAAAAACTACCAACAGAACTCGTTTCTGGCACCTTCCCCGGTGGAGTTGTGCATGGGGTGTGTTTGGAACATTTTGTCAGCAGCCGAGTCCAAAACTCAGCTGTTCCCCATCTCAGCCCAGAAAGCAGGTAGAACAAGTTTAGTGGTGCCTTTCAGCTGCCTACCGGGGGTAGTGTAAAAACTACCAACAGAACTCGTTTCTGGCACCTTCCCCGGTGGAGTTGTGCATGGGGTGTGTTTGGAACATTTTGTCACCAGCCGAGTCCAAAACTCAGCTGTTCCCCATCTCAGCCCAGAAAGCAGGTAGAAAAACTTTTGTGGTGCCTTTCAGCTGCCTACCGGGGTAGTGTAAAAACTACCAACAGAACTCGTTTCTGGCACCTTCCCCGGTGGAGGTGTGCATGGGGTGTGTTTGGAACATTTTTTCACCAGCCGAGTCCAAAATTCAGCCGTTTCCCCGTCTCAGCCCAGAAAGCAGGTAGAACAAGTTTTGTGGTGCCTTTCAGCTGCCTACCGGGGTAGTGTAAAAAACTACCAACAGAACTCGTTTCTGGCACCTTCCTCGGTGGAGTTGTGCATGGGGTGTGTTTGGAACATTTTGTCAGCAGCCGAGTCCAAAATTCAGCTGTTCCCCATCTCAGCCCAGAAAGCAGGTAGAAAAACTTTTGTGGTGCCTTTCAGCTGCCTACCGGGGTAGTGTAAAAACTACCAACAGAACTCGTTTCTGGCACCTTCCCCGGTGGAGTTGTGCATGGGGTGTGTTTGGAACATTTTGTCACCAGCCGAGTCCAAAATTCAGCGATTCTCCATCTCAGCCCAGAAAGCAGGTAGAACAAGTTTTGTGGTGCCTTTCAGCTGCCTACCGGGGTAGTGTAAAAACTACCAACAGAACTCGTTTCTGGCACCTTTGCCAGTGAAGGTGTGCATGGGGTGTGTTTGGAACATTTTGTCAGCAGCCGAGTCCAAAATTCAGCCATTCCCCATGTCAGCCCAGAAAGCAGGTAGAACAAGTTTTGTGGTGCCTTTCAGCTGCCTACCAGGGTAGTGTAAAAACTACCAACAGAACTCGTTTCTGGCACCTTCCCCGGTGGAGTTGTGCATGGGGTGTGTTTGGAACATTTTGTCACCAGCCGAGTCCAAAATTCAGCTATTCCCCATCTCAGCCCAGAAAGCAGGTAGAACAAGTTTTGTGGTGCCTTTCTCTTGCCTACCGGGGTAGTGTAAAAACTACCAACAGAACTCGTTTCTGGCACCTTCCCCGGTGGAGGTGTGCATGGGGTTTGTTTGGAACATTTTGTCACCAGCCGAGTCCAAAATTCAGCCGTTCCCCATCTCAGCCCAGAAAGCAGGTACAACAAGTTTTGCGGTGCCTTTCAGCTGCCTACCGGGGTACTGTAAAAACTACCAACAGAACTCGTTTCTGGCACCTTCCCCGGTGGAGTTGTGCATGGGGTGTGTTTGGAATATTTTGTCAGCAGCCGAGTCCAAAATTCAGCTGACCCCCATCTCAGCCCAGAAAGCAGGTAGAAAAACTTTTGTGGTGCCTTTCTCTTGCCTACCGGGGTAGTGTAAAAACTACCAACAGAACTCGTTTCTGGCACCTTCCTCGGTAGAGTTGTGCATGGGGTGTGTTTGGAACATTTTGTCACCATCCGAGTCCAAAATTCAGCCGTTCCCCATCTCAGCCCAGAAAGCAGGTAGAACAAGTTTTTGTAGTGCCTTTCAGCTGCCTACCGGGGTAGTGTAAAAACTACCAACAGAACTCGTTTCTGGCACCTTTCCCGGTGGAGTTGTGCATGGGGTGTGTTTGGAACATTTTGTCACCAGCCGAGTCCAAAATTCAGCTATTCCACATCTCAGCCCAGAAAGCAGGTAGAACAAGTTTAGTGGTGCCTTTCTCTTGCCTACCGGGGGTAGTGTAAAAACTACCAACAGAACTCGTTTCTGGCACCTTCCCCGGTGGAGTTGTGCATGGGGTGTGTTTGGAACATTTTGTCACCAGCCGAGTCCAAAATTCAGCGATTCCCCATCTCAGCCCAGAAAGCAGGTAGAACAAGTTTTGTGGTGCCTTTCTCTTGCCTACCGGGGGTAGTGTAAAAACTACCAACAGAACTTGTTTCTGGCACCTTCCCCGGTGGAGGTGTGCATGGGGTGTGTTTGGAACATTTTTTCACCAGCCGAGTCCAAAATTCAGCCGTTCCCCATCTCAGCCCAGAAAGCAGGTAGAAAAAACTTTTGTGGTGCCTTTCAGCTACCTACCGGGGTAGTGTATAAACTACCAACAGAACTCGTTTCTGGCACCTTCCCCGGTGGAGTTGTGCATGGGGTGTGTTTTGGAACATTTTGTCACCAGCCGAGTCCAAAACTCAGCGATTCCCCATCTCAGCCCAGAAAGCAGGTAGAAAAACTTTTGTGGTGCCTTTCAGCTGCCTACCGGGGTAGTGTAAAAACTACCAACAGAACTCGTTTCTGGCACCTTCCCCGGTGGAGGTGTGCATGGGGTGTGTTTGGAACATTTTTTCACCAGCCGAGTCCAAAATTCAGCCGTTCCCCGTCTCAGCCCAGAAAGCAGGTAGAAAAACTTTTGTGGTGCCTTTCAGCTGCCTACCAGGGTAGTGTAAAAACTACCAACAGAACTCGTTTCTGGCACCTTCCCCGGTGGAGGTGTGCATGGGGTGTGTTTGGAACATTTTGTCACCAGCCGAGTCCAAAATTCAGCTGATCCACATCTCAGCCCAGAAAGCAGGTAGAAAAACTTTTGTGGTGCCTTTCAGCTGCCTACCAGGGTAGTGTAAAAACTACCAACAGAACTCGTTTCTGGCACCTTTGCCGGTGGAGCTGTGCATGGGGTGTGTTTGGAACATTTTGTCACCAGCCGAGTCCAAAATTCAGCTATTCCACATCTCAGCCCAGAAAGCAGGTAGAACAAGTTTTGTGGTGCCTTTCTCTTGCCTACCGGGGGTAGTGTAAAAACTACCAACAGAACTCGTTTCTGGCACCTTCCCCGGTGGAGTTGTGCATGGGGTGTGTTTGGAACATTTTGTCACCAGCCGAGTCCAAAACTCAGCTGTTCCCCATCTCAGCCCAGAAAGCAGGTAGAAAAACTTTTGTGGTGCCTTTCAGCTGCCTACCGGGGTAGTGTAAAAACTACCAACAGAAATCGTTTCTGGCATCTTCCCCGGTGGAGGTGTGCATGGGGTGTGTTTGGAACATTTTTTTCACCAGCCGAGTCCAAAATTCAGCCGTTCCCCGTCTCAGCCCAGAAAGCAGGTAGAACAAGTTTTGTGGTGCCTTTCAGCTGCCTACCGGGGTAGTGTAAAAACTACCAACAGAACTCGTTTCTGGCACCTTCCCCGGTGGAGTTGTGCATGGGGTGTGTTTGGAACATTTTGTCACCAGCCGAGTCCAAAACTCAGCTGTTCCCCATCTCAGCCCAGAAAGCAGGTAGAAAAACTTTTGTGGTGCCTTTCAGCTGCCTACCGGGGTAGTGTAAAAACTACCAACAGAACTCGTTTCTGGCACCTTCCCCGGTGGAGGTGTGCATGGGGTGTGTTTGGAACATTTTGTCACCAGCCGAGTCCAAAATTCAGCGATTCCCCATCTCAGCCCAGAAAGCAGGTAAAACAAGTTTTGTGGTGCCTTTCTCTTGCCTACCGGGGGTAGTGTAAAAACTACCAACAGAACTCGTTTCTGGCACCTTCCCCGGTGGAGGTGTGCATGGGGTGTGTTTGGAACATTTTGTCACCATCCGAGTCCAAAATTCAGCCGTTCCCCATCTCAGCCCAGAAAGCAGGTAGAAAAACTTTTGTGGTGCCTTTCAGCTGCCTACCGGGGTAGTGTATAAACTACCAACAGAACTCGTTTCTGGCACCTTCCCCGGTGGAGTTGTGCATGGGGTGTGTTTGGAACATTTTGTCACCAGCCGAGTCCAAAACTCAGCTGTTCCCCATCTCAGCCCAGAAAGCAGGTAGAAAAACTTTTGTGGTGCCTTTCAGCTGCCTACCGGGGTAGTGTAAAAAACTACCAACAGAACTCGTTTCTGGCACCTTCCCCGGTGGAGGTGTGCATGGGGTGTGTTTGGAACATTTTGTCACCAGCCGAGTCCAAAATTCAGCCGTTCCCCGTCTCAGCCCAGAAAGCAGGTAGAACAAGTTTTGTGGTGTCTTTCAGCTGCCTACCGGGGTAGTGTAAAAACTACCAACAGAACTCGTTTCTGGCACCTTCCCCGGTGGAGTTGTGCATGGGGTGTGTTTGGAACATTTTGTCACCAGCCGAGTCCAAAATTCAGCGATTCCCCATCTCAGCCCAGAAAGCAGGTAGAAAAACTTTTGTGGTGCCTTTCAGCTGCCTACCGGGGTAGTGTAAAAACTACCAACAGAACTCGTTTCTGGCACCTTCCCCGGTGGAGTTGTGCATGGGGTGTGTTTGGAACATTTTGTCACCAGCCGAGTCCAAAACTCAGCTGTTCCCCATCTCAGCCCAGAAAGCAGGTAGAAAAACTTTTGTGGTGCCTTTCAGCTGCCTACCGGGGGTAGTGTAAAAACTACCAACAGAACTCGTTTCTGGCACCTTTGCCAGTTAAGGTGTGCATGGGGTGTGTTTGGAACATTTTGTCACCAGCCGAGTCCAAAATTCAGCTGTTCCCCATCTCAGCCCAGAAAGCAGGTAGAACAAGTTTTCTGGTGCCTTTCAGCTGCCTACCGGGGTAGTGTAAAAACTACCAACAGAACTCGTTTCTGGCACCTTCCCCGGTGGAGTTGGCATGGGGTGTGTTTGGAACATTTTGTTACCAGCCGAGTCCAAACTTCAGCTGATCCCCATCTCAGCCCAGAAAGCAGGTAGAACAAGTTTTGTGGTGCCTTTCAGCTGCCTACCGGGGTAGTGTAAAAACTACCAACAGAACTCGTTTCTGGCACCTTCCTCGGTGGAGTTGTGCATGGGGTGTGTTTGGAACATTTTGTCAGCAGCCGAGTCCAAAACTCAGCTGTTCCCCATCTCAGCCCAGAAAGCAGGTAGAACAAGTTTTGTGGTGCCTTTCAGCTGCCTACCGGGGTAGTGTAAAAACTACAAACAGAACTCGTTTCTGGCACCTTCCCCGGTGGAGGTGTGCATGGGGTGTGTTTGGAACATTTTGTCACCAGCCGAGTCCAAAACTCAGCTGTTCCCCATCTCAGCCCAGAAAAGCAGGTAGAAAAACTTTTGTGGTGCCTTTCAGCTGCCTACCGGGGTAGTGTAAAAACTACCAACAGAACTCGTTTCTGGCACCTTCCCCGGTGGAGGTGTGCATGGGGTGTGTTTGGAACATTCTGTCACCAGCCGAGTCCAAAATTCAGCCGTTCCCCGTCTCAGCCCAGAAAGCAGGTAGAACAAGTTTTGTGGTGCCTTTCTCTTGCCTACCGGGGTAGTGTAAAAACTATCAACAGAACTCGTTTCTGGCACCTTCCTCGGTGGAGTTGTGCATGGGGTGTGTTTGGAACATTTTGTCAGCAGCCGAGTCCAAAACTCAGCTGTTCCCCATCTCAGCCCAGAAAGCAGGTAGAAAAACTTTTGTGGTGCCTTTCAGCTGCCTACCGGGGTAGTGTAAAAACTACCAACAGAACTCGTTTCTGGCACCTTCCCCGGTGGAGGTGTGCATGGGGTGTGTTTGGAACATTTTGTCACCAGCCGAGTCCAAAATTCAGCGATTCTCCATCTCAGCCCAGAAAGCAGGTAGAACAAGTTTTTGTGGTGCCTTTCTCTTGCCTACCGGAAAACTACCAACAGAACTCGTTTCTGGCACCTTCCCCGGTGGAGTTGTGCATGGGGTGTGTTTGGAACATTTTGTCACCAGCCGAGTCCAAAATTCAGCGATTCCCCATCTCAGCCCAGAAAGCAGGTAGAACAAGTTTTGTGGTGCCTTTCTCTTGCTACCGGGGTAGTGTAAAAACTACCAACAGAACTCGTTTCTGGCACCTTCCCCGGTGGGAGGTGTGCATGGGGTGTGTTTGGAACATTTTTTCACCAGCCGAGTCCAAAATTCAGCCGGTTCCCCATCTCAGCCCAGAAAGCAGGTAGAAAAACTTTTGTGGTGCCTTTCAGCTACCTACCGGGGTAGTGTATAAACTACCAACAGAACTCGTTTCTGGCACCTTCCCCGGTGGAGTTGTGCATGGGTGTGTTTGGAACATTTTGTCACCAGCCGAGTCCAAAACTCAGCGATTCCCCATCTCAGCCCAGAAGCAGGTAGAAAAACTTTTGTGGTGCCTTTCAGCTGCCTACCGGGGTAGTGTAAAAACTACCAACAGAACTCGTTTCTGGCACCTTCCCCGGTGGAGGTGTGCATGGGGTGTGTTTGGAACATTTTGTCACCAGCCGAGTCCAAAATTCAGGGATTCTCCATCTCAGCCCAGAAAGCAGGTAGAACAAGTTTTGTGGTGCCTTTCAGCTGCCTACCGGGGTAGTGTAAAAACTACCAACAGAACTCGTTTCTGGCACCTTCCCCGGTGGAGTTGTGCATGGGGTGTGTTTGGAACATTTTGTCACCAGCCGAGTCCAAATTCAGCGATTCCCCATCTCAGCCCAGAAAGCAGGTAGAACAAGTTTTGTGGTGCCTTTCAGCTGCCTACCGGGGTAGTGGTAAAAACTACCAACAGAACTCGTTTCTGGCACCTTCCCCGGTGGAGTTGTGCATGGGGTGTGTTTGGAACATTTTGTCACCAGCCGAGTCCAAAATTCAGCGATTCCCCATCTCAGCCCAGAAAGCAGGTAGAACAAGTTTTGTGGTGCCTTTCTCTTGCCTACCGGGGTAGTGTAAAAACTACCAAACAGAACTCGTTTCTGGCACCTTCCCCGGTGGAGGTGTGCATGGGGTGTGTTTGGAACATTTTGTCACCAGCCGAGTCCAAAATTCAGCCGTTCCCCATCTCAGCCCAGAAAGCAGGTAGAAAAACTTTTGTGGTGCCTTTCAGCTACCTACCGGGGTAGTGTATAAACTACCAACAGAACTCGTTTCTGGCACCTTCCCCGGTGGAGTTGTGCATGGGGTGTGTTTGGAACATTTTGTCACCAGCCGAGTCCAAAACTCAGCTGTTCCCCATCTCAGCCCAGAAAGCAGGTAGAAAAACTTTTGTGGTGCCTTTCAGCTGCCTACCGGGGTAGTGGTAAAAACTACCAACAGAACTCGTTTCTGGCACCTTCCCCGGTGGAGGTGTGCATGGGGTGTGTTTGGAACATTTTGTCACCAGCCGAGTCCAAAATTCAGCCGTTCCCCGTCTCAGCCCAGAAAGCAGGTAGAACAAGTTTTGTGGTGCCTTTCAGCTGCCTACCAGGGTAGTGTAAAAACTACCAACAGAACTCGTTTCTGGCACCTTCCCCGGTGGAGTTGTGCATGGGGTGTGTTTGGAACATTCTGTCACCAGCCGAGTCCAAAATTCAGCGATTCCCCATCTCAGCCCAGAAAGCAGGTAGAAAAACTTTTGTGGTGCCTTTCAGCTGCCTACCGGGGTAGTGTAAAAACTACCAACAGAACTCGTTTCTGGCACCTTCCCCGGTGGAGTTGTGCATGGGGTGTGTTTGGAACATTTTGTCACCAGCCGAGTCCAAAATTCAGGGATTCTCCATCTCAGCCCAGAAAGCAGGTAGAACAAGTTTTGTGGTGCCTTTCTCTTGCCTACCGGGGTAGTGTAAAAACTACCAACAGAACTCGTTTCTGGCACCTTTGCCAGTTAAGGTGTGCATGGGGTGTGTTTGGAACATTTTGTCACCAGCCGAGTCCAAAATTCAGCTGTTCCCCATCTCAGCCCAGAAAGCAGGTAGAACAAGTTTTCTGGTGCCTTTCAGCTGCCTACCGGGGTAGTGTAAAAACTACCAACAGAACTCGTTTCTGGCACCTTCCCCGGTGGAGTTGGCATGGGTGTGTTTGGAACATTTTGCTACCAGCCGAGTCCAAACTTCAGCTGATCCCCATCTCAGCCCAGAAAGCAGGTAGAACAAGTTTTGTGGTGCCTTTCAGCTGCCTACCGGGGTAGTGTAAAAAACTACCAACAGAACTCGTTTCTGGCACCTTCCTCGGTGGAGTTGTGCATGGGGTGTGTTTGGAACATTTTGTCAGCAGCCGAGTCCAAAACTCAGCTGTTCCCCATCTCAGCCCAGAAAGCAGGTAGAACAAGTTTTGTGGTGCCTTTCAGCTGCCTACCGGGGTAGTGTAAAAACTACCAACAGAACTCGTTTCTGGCACCTTCCCCGGTGGAGGTGTGCATGGGGTGTGTTTGGAACATTTTGTCACCAGCCGAGTCCAAAACTCAGCTGTTCCCCATCTCAGCCCCAGAAAGCAGGTAGAAAAACTTTTGTGGTGCCTTTCAGCTGCCTACCGGGGTAGTGTAAAAACTACCAACAGAACTCGTTTCTGGCACCTTCCCCGGTGGAGGTGTGCATGGGGTGTGTTTGGAACATTCTGTCACCAGCCGAGTCCAAAATTCAGCCGTTCCCCGTCTCAGCCCAGAAAGCAGGGTAGAACAAGTTTTGTGGTGCCTTTCTCTTGCCTACCGGGGTAGTGTAAAAACTATCAACAGAACTCGTTTCTGGCACCTTCCTCGGTGGAGTTGTGCATGGGGTGTGTTTGGAACATTTTGTCAGCAGCCGAGTCCAAAACTCAGCTGTTCCCCATCTCAGCCCAGAAAGCAGGTAGAAAAACTTTTGTGGTGCCTTTCAGCTGCCTACCGGGGTAGTGTAAAAACTACCAACAGAACTCGTTTCTGGCACCTTCCCCGGTGGAGGTGTGCATGGGGTGTGTTTGGAACATTTTGTCACCAGCCGAGTCCAAAATTCAGCGATTCCCATCTAAGCCCAGAAAGCAGGTAGAAAAACTTTTATGGTGCCTTTCTCTTGCCTACCGGGGTAGTGTAAAAACTACCAACAGAACTCGTTTCTGGCACCTTCCCCGGTGGAGTTGTGCATGGGGTGTGTTTGGAACATTTTGTCACCAGCCGAGTCCAAAATTCAGCGATTCCCCATCTCAGCCCAGAAAGCAGGTAGAACAAGTTTGTGGTGCCTTTCTCTTGCCTACCGGGTAGTGTAAAAACTACCAACAGAACTCGTTTCTGGCACCTTCCCCGGTGGAGGTGTGCATGGGGTGTGTTTGGAACATTTTTTCACCAGCCGAGTCCAAAATTCAGCCGTTCCCCCATCTCAGCCCAGAAAGCAGGTAGAAAAACTTTTGTGGTGCCTTTCAGCTACCTACCGGGGTAGTGTAAAAACTACCAACAGAACTCGTTTCTGGCACCTTCCCCGGTGGAGTTGTGCATGGGGTGTGTTTGGAACATTTTGTCACCAGCCGAGTCCAAAACTCAGCGATTCCCCATCTCAGCCCAGAAAGCAGGTAGAAAAACTTTTGTGGTGCCTTTCAGCTGCCTACCGGGGTAGTGTAAAAACTACCAACAGAACTCGTTTCTGGCACCTTCCCCGGTGGAGGTGTGCATGGGGTGTGTTTGGAACATTTTGTCACCAGCGAGTCCAAAATTCAGCGATTCCCCATCTCAGCCCAGAAAGCAGGTAGAAAAAACTTTTGTGGTGCCTTTCAGCTGGCCTACCGGGGTAGTGTAAAAACTACCAACAGAACTCGTTTCTGGCACCTTCCCCGGTGGAGTTGTGCATGGGGTGTGTTTGGAACATTTTGTCACCAGCCGAGTCCAAAATTCAGGGATTCTCCATCTCAGCCCAGAAAGCAGGTAGAACAAGTTTTGTGGTGCCTTTCTCTTGCCTACCGGGGTAGTGTAAAAACTACCAACAGAACTCGTTTCTGGCACCTTTGCCAGTTAAGGTGTGCATGGGGTGTGTTTGGAACATTTTGTCACCAGCCGAGTCCAAAATTCAGCTGTTCCCCATCTCAGCCCAGAAAGCAGGTAGAACAAGTTTTCTGGTGCCTTTTCAGCTGCCTACCGGGGTAGTGTAAAAAACTACCAACAGAACTCGTTTCTGGCACCTTCCCCGGTGGAGTTGGCATGGGGTGTGTTTGGAACATTTTGTTACCAGCCGAGTCCAAACTTCAGCTGATCCCCATCTCAGCCCAGAAAGCAGGTAGAACAAGTTTTGTGGTGCCTTTCAGCTGCCTACCGGGGTAGTGTAAAAACTACCAACAGAACTCGTTTCTGGCACCTTCCTCGGTGGAGTTGTGCATGGGGTGTGTTTGGAACATTTTGTCAGCAGCCGAGTCCAAAACTCAGCTGTTCCCCATCTCAGCCCAGAAAGCAGGTAGAACAAGTTTTTGTGGTGCCTTTCAGCTGCCTACCGGGGTAGTGTAAAAACTACCAACAGAACTCGTTTCTGGCACCTTCCCCGGTGGAGGTGTGCATGGGGTGTGTTTGGAACATTTTGTCACCAGCCGAGTCCAAAACTCAGCTGTTCCCCATCTCAGCCCAGAAAGCAGGTAGAAAAACTTTTGTGGTGCCTTTCAGCTGCCTACCCGGGGTAGTGTAAAAACTACCAACAGAACTCGTTTCTGGCACCTTCCCCCGGTGGAGGTGTGCATGGGGTGTGTTTGGAACATTCTGTCACCAGCCGAGTCCAAAATTCAGCCGTTCCAGAACAAGTTTTGTGGTGCCTTTCTCTTGCCTACCGGGGTAGTGTAAAAACTATCAACAGAACTCGTTTCTGGCACCTTCCTCGGTGGAGTTGTGCATGGGGTGTGTTTGGAACATTTTGTCACCAGCCGAGTCCAAAACTCAGCTGTTCCCCATCTCAGCCCAGAAAGCAGGTAGAAAAACTTTTGTGGTGCCTTTCAGCTGCCTACCGGGGTAGTGTAAAAACTACCAACAGAACTCGTTTCTGGCACCTTCCCCGGTGGAGGTGTGCATGGGGTGTGTTTGGAACATTTTGTCACCAGCCGAGTCCAAAATTCAGCGATTCCCCATCTAAGCCCAGAAAGCAGGTAGAAAAACTTTTATGGTGCCTTTCTCTTGCCTACCGGGTAGTGTAAAAACTACCAACAGAACTCGTTTCTGGCACCTTCCCCGGTGGAGTTGTGCATGGGGTGTGTTTGGAACATTTTGTCACCAGCCGAGTCCAAAATTCAGCGATTCCCCATCTCAGCCCAGAAAGCAGGTAGAACAAGTTTTGTGGTGCCTTTCTCTTGCCTACCGGGGTAGTGTAAAAACTACCAACAGAACTCGTTTCTGGCACCTTCCCCGGTGGAGGTGTGCATGGGGTGTGTTTGGAACATTTTTTCACCAGCCGAGTCCAAAATTCAGCCGTTCCCCATCTCAGCCCAGAAAGCAGGTAGAAAAACTTTTGTGGTGCCTTTCAGCTACCTACCGGGGTAGTGTATAAACTACCAACAGAACTCATTTCTGGCACCTTCCCCGGTGGAGTTGTGCATGGGGTGTGTTTGGAACATTTTGTCACCAGCCGAGTCCAAAACTCAGCGATTCCCCATCTCAGCCCAGAAAGCAGGTAGAAAAACTTTTGTGGTGCCTTTCAGCTGCCTACCGGGGTAGTGTAAAAACTACCAACAGAACTCGTTTCTGGCACCTTCCCCGGTGGAGGTGTGCATGGGGTGTGTTTGGAACATTTTGTCACCAGCCGAGTCCAAAATTCAGGGATTCTCCATCTCAGCCCAGAAAGCAGGTAGAACAAGTTTTGTGGTGCCTTTCAGCTGCCTACCGGGGTAGTGTAAAAACTACCAACAGAACTCGTTTCTGGCACCTTCCCCGGTGGAGTTGTGCATGGGGTGTGTTTGGAACATTTTGTCACCAGCCGAGTCCAAAATTCAGCGATTCCCCATCTCAGCCCAGAAAGCAGGTAGAACAAGTTTTGTGGTGCCTTTCAGCTGCCTACCGGGGTAGTGTAAAAACTACCAACAGAACTCGTTTCTGGCACCTTCCCCGGTGGAGTTGTGCATGGGGTGTGTTTGGAACATTTTGTCACCAGCCGAGTCCAAAATTCAGCGATTCCCCATCTCAGCCCAGAAAGCAGGTAGAAAAACTTTTGTGGTGCCTTTCAGCTGCCTACCGGGGTAGTGTAAAAACTACCAACAGAACTCGTTTCTGGCACCTTCCCCGGTGGAGGTGTGCATGGGGTGTGTTTGGAACATTTTGTCACCAGCCGAGTCCAAAATTCAGCGATTCCCCATCTAAGCCCAGAAGCAGGTAGAAAAACTTTTATGGTGCCTTTCTCTTGCCTACCGGGGTAGTGTAAAAACTACCAACAGAACTCGTTTCTGGCACCTTCCCCGGTGGAGTTGTGCATGGGGTGTGTTTGGAACATTTTGTCACCAGCCGAGTCCAAAATTCAGCGATTCCCCATCTCAGCCCAGAAAGCAGGTAGAACAAGTTTTGTGGTGCCTTTCTCTTGCCTACCGGGGTAGTGTAAAAACTACCAACAGAACTCGTTTCTGGCACCTTCCCCGGTGGAGGTGTGCATGGGGTGTGTTTGGAACATTTTTTCACCAGCCGAGTCCAAAATTCAGCCGTTCCCCATCTCAGCCCAGAAAGCAGGTAGAAAAACTTTTGTGGTGCCTTTCAGCTACCTACCGGGTAGTGTATAAACTACCAACAGAACTCGTTTCTGGCACCTTCCCCGGTGGAGTTGTGCATGGGGTGTGTTTGGAACATTTTGTCACCAGCCGAGTCCAAAACTCAGCTGTTCCCCATCTCAGCCCAGAAAGCAGGTAGAAAAACTTTTGTGGTGCCTTTCAGCTGCCTACCGGGGTAGTGTAAAAACTACCAACAGAACTCGTTTCTGGCACCTTCCCCGGTGGAGGTGTGCATGGGGTGTGTTTGGAACATTTTGTCACCAGCCGAGTCCAAAATTCAGGGATTCTCCATCTCAGCCCAGAAAGCAGGTACAACAAGTTTTGTGGTGCCTTTCAGCTGCCTACCGGGGTAGTGTAAAAACTACCAACAGAACTCGTTTCTGGCACCTTCCCCGGTGGAGTTGTGCATGGGGTGTGTTTGGAACATTTTGTCACCAGCCGAGTCCAAAATTCAGCGATTCCCCATCTCAGCCCAGAAAGCAGGTAGAAAAACTTTTGTGGTGCCTTTCAGCTGCCTACCGGGGTAGTGTAAAAACTACCAACAGAACTCGTTTCTGGCACCTTCCCCGGTGGAGTTGTGCATGGGGTGTGTTTGGACCATTTTGTCACCAGCCGAGTCCAAAATTCAGGGATTCTCCATCTCAGCCCAGAAAGCAGGTAGAACAAGTTTTGTGGTGCCTTTCAGCTGCCTACCGGGGTAGTGTAAAAACTACCAACAGAACTCGTTTCTGGCACCTTCCCCGGTGGAGTTGTGCATGGGGTGTGTTTGGAACATTCTGTCACCAGCCGAGTCCAAAATTCAGCGATTCCCCGTCTCAGCCCAGAAAGCAGGTAGAACAAGTTTTGTGGTGCCTTTCTCTTGCCTACCGGGGTAGTGTAAAAACTATCAACAGAACTCGTTTCTGGCACCTTCCTCGGTGGAGTTGTGCATGGGGTGTGTTTGGAACATTTTGTCAGCAGCCGAGTCCAAAACTCAGCTGTTCCCCATCTCAGCCCAGAAAGCAGGTAGAAAAACTTTTGTGGTGCCTTTCAGCTGCCTACCGGGGTAGTGTAAAAACTACCAACAGAACTCGTTTCTGGCACCTTCCCCGGTGGAGGTGTGCATGGGGTGTGTTTGGAACATTTTGTCACCAGCCGAGTCCAAAATTCAGCGATTCCCCATCTAAGCCCAGAAAGCAGGTAGAAAAACTTTTATGGTGCCTTTCTCTTGCCTACCGGGGTAGTGTAAAAACTACCAACAGAACTCGTTTCTGGCACCTTCCCCGGTGGAGTTGTGCATGGGGTGTGTTTGGAACATTTTGTCACCAGCCGAGTCCAAAATTCAGCGATTCCCCATCTCAGCCCAGAAAGCAGGTAGAACAAGTTTTGTGGTGCCTTTCTCTTGCCTACCGGGGTAGTGTAAAAACTACCAACAGAACTCGTTTCTGGCACCTTCCCCGGTGGAGGTGTGCATGGGGTGTGTTTGGAACATTTTTTCACCAGCCGAGTCCAAAATTCAGCCGTTCCCCATCTCAGCCCAGAAAGCAGGTAGAAAAACTTTTGTGGTGCCTTTCAGCTACCTACCGGGGTAGTGTATAAACTACCAACAGAACTCATTTCTGGCACCTTCCCCGGTGGAGTTGTGCATGGGGTGTGTTTGGAACATTTTGTCACCAGCCGAGTCCAAAACTCAGCGATTCCCCATCTCAGCCCAGAAAGCAGGTACAACAAGTTTTGTGGTGCCTTTCAGCTGCCTACCGGGGTAGTGTAAAAACTACCAACAGAACTCGTTTCTGGCACCTTCCCCGGTGGAGGTGTGCATGGGGTGTGTTTGGAACATTTTGTCACCAGCCGAGTCCAAAATTCAGGGATTCTCCATCTCAGCCCAGAAAGCAGGTAGAACAAGTTTTGTGGTGCCTTTCAGCTGCCTACCGGGGTAGTGTAAAAACTACCAACAGAACTCGTTTCTGGCACCTTCCCCGGTGGAGTTGTGCATGGGTGTGTTTGGAACATTTTGTCACCAGCCGAGTCCAAAATTCAGCGATTCCCCATCTCAGCCCAGAAAGCAGGTAGAACAAGTTTTGTGGTGCCTTTCAGCTGCCTACCGGGGTAGTGTAAAAACTACCAACAGAACTCGTTTCTGGCACCTTCCCCGGTGGAGTTGTGCATGGGGTGTGTTTGGAACATTTTGTCACCAGCCGAGTCCAAAATTCAGCGATTCCCCATCTCAGCCCAGAAAGCAGGTAGAAAAACTTTTGTGGTGCCTTTCAGCTGCCTACCGGGGTAGTGTAAAAACTACCAACAGAACTCGTTTCTGGCACCTTCCCCGGTGGAGGTGTGCATGGGGTGTGTTTGGAACATTTTGTCACCAGCCGAGTCCAAAATTCAGCGATTCCCCATCTAAGCCCAGAAAGCAGGTAGAAAAACTTTTATGGTGCCTTTCTCTTGCCTACCGGGGTAGTGTAAAAACTACCAACAGAACTCGTTTCTGGCACCTTCCCCGGTGGAGTTGTGCATGGGGTGTGTTTGGAACATTTTGTCACCAGCCGAGTCCAAAATTCAGCGATTCCCCATCTCAGCCCAGAAAGCAGGTAGAACAAGTTTTGTGGTGCCTTTCTCTTGCCTACCGGGGTAGTGTAAAAACTACCAACAGAACTCGTTTCTGGCACCTTCCCCGGTGGAGGTGTGCATGGGGTGTGTTTGGAACATTTTTTCACCAGCCGAGTCCAAAATTCAGCCGTTCCCCATCTCAGCCCAGAAAGCAGGTAGAACAAGTTTTGTGGTGCCTTTCAGCTACCTACCGGGGTAGTGTATAAACTACCAACAGAACTCGTTTCTGGCACCTTCCCCGGTGGAGTTGTGCATGGGGTGTGTTTGGAACATTTTGTCACCAGCCGAGTCCAAAACTCAGCTGTTCCCCATCTCAGCCCAGAAAGCAGGTAGAAAAACTTTTGTGGTGCCTTTCAGCTGCCTACCGGGGTAGTGTAAAAACTACCAACAGAACTCGTTTCTGGCACCTTCCCCGGTGGAGGTGTGCATGGGGTGTGTTTGGAACATTTTGTCACCAGCCGAGTCCAAAATTCAGGGATTCTCCATCTCAGCCCAGAAAGCAGGTACAACAAGTTTTGTGGTGCCTTTCAGCTGCCTACCGGGGTAGTGTAAAAACTACCAACAGAACTCGTTTCTGGCACCTTCCCCGGTGGAGTTGTGCATGGGGTGTGTTTGGAACATTTTGTCACCAGCCGAGTCCAAAATTCAGCGATTCCCCATCTCAGCCCAGAAAGCAGGTAGAAAAACTTTTGTGGTGCCTTTCAGCTGCCTACCGGGGTAGTGTAAAAACTACCAACAGAACTCGTTTCTGGCACCTTCCCCGGTGGAGTTGTGCATGGGGTGTGTTTGGACCATTTTGTCACCAGCCGAGTCCAAAATTCAGGGATTCTCCATCTCAGCCCAGAAAGCAGGTAGAACAAGTTTTGTGGTGCCTTTCAGCTGCCTACCGGGGTAGTGTAAAAACTACCAACAGAACTCGTTTCTGGCACCTTCCCCGGTGGAGTTGTGCATGGGGTGTGTTTGGAACATTTTGTTACCAGCCGAGTCCAAACTTCAGCTGATCCCCATCTCAGCCCAGAAAGCAGGTAGAACAAGTTTTGTGGTGCCTTTCAGCTGCCTACCGGGGTAGTGTAAAAACTACCAACAGAACTCGTTTCTGGCACCTTCCTCGGTGGAGTTGTGCATGGGGTGTGTTTGGAACATTTTGTCACCAGCCGAGTCCAAAACTCAGCCGTTCCCCGTCTCAGCCCAGAAAGCAGGTAGAACAAGTTTTGTGGTGCCTTTCAGCTGCCTACCGGGGTAGTGTAAAAACTACCAACAGAACTCGTTTCTGGCACCTTCCCCGGTGGAGTTGTGCATGGGGTGTGTTTGGAACATTTTGTCACCAGCCGAGTCCAAAATTCAGCGATTCCCCATCTCAGCCCAGAAAGCAGGTAGAACAAGTTTTCTGGTGCCTTTCAGCTGCCTACCGGGGTAGTGTAAAAACTACCAAGAGAACTCGTTTCTGGCACCTTCCCCGGTGGAGTTGTGCATGGGGTGTGTTTGGAACATTTTGTCACCAGCCGAGTCCAAAACTCAGCGATTCCCCATCTCAGCCCAGAAAGCAGGTAGAAAAACTTTTGTGGTGCCTTTCAGCTGCCTACCGGGGTAGTGTAAAAACTACCAACAGAACTCGTTTCTGGCACCTTCCCCGGTGGAGTTGTGCATGGGGTGTGTTTGGAACATTTTGTCACCAGCCGAGTCCAAAATTCAGCCGTTCCCCATCTCAGCCCAGAAAGCAGGTAGAACAAGTTTTGTGGTGCCTTTCTCTTGCCTACCGGGGTAGTGTAAAAACTACCAACAGAACTCGTTTCTGGCACCTTTGCCAGTGAAGGTGTGCATGGGGTGTGTTTGGAACATTTTTTCACCAGCCGAGTCCAAAATTCAGCTGATCCCCATCTCAGCCCAGAAAGCAGGTAGAACAAGTTTTGTGGTGCCTTTCAGCTGCCTACCGGGGTAGTGTAAAAACTACCAACAGAACTCGTTTCTGGCACCTTCCCCGGTGGAGTTGTGCATGGGGTGTGTTTGGAACATTTTGTCACCAGCCGAGTCCAAAATTCAGCGATTCCCCATCTCAGCCCAGAAAGCAGGTAGAACAAGTTTTGTGGTGCCTTTCAGCTGCCTACCGGGGTAGTGTAAAAACTACCAACAGAACTCGTTTCTGGCACCTTCCCCGGTGGAGTTGTGCATGGGGTGTGTTTGGAACATTTTGTCACCAGCCGAGTCCAAAATTCAGCGATTCCCCATCTCAGCCCAGAAAGCAGGTAGAACAAGTTTTGTGGTGCCTTTCAGCTGCCTACCGGGGTAGTGTAAAAACTACCAACAGAACTCGTTTCTGGCACCTTCCCCGGTGGAGTTGTGCATGGGGTGTGTTTGGAACATTTTGTCACCAGCCGAGTCCAAAATTCAGCGATTCCCCATCTCAGCCCAGAAAGCAGGTAGAACAAGTTTTGTGGTGCCTTTCTCTTGCCTACCGGGGTAGTGTAAAAACTACCAACAGAACTCGTTTCTGGCACCTTTGCCAGTGAAGGTGTGCATGGGGTGTGTTTGGAACATTTTGTCACCAGCCGAGTCCAAAATTCAGCTGTTCCCCATCTCAGCCCAGAAAGCAGGTAGAACAAGTTTTGTGGTGCCTTTCAGCTGCCTACCGGGGTAGTGTAAAAACTACCAACAGAACTCGTTTCTGGCACCTTCCCCGGTGGAGTTGGCATGGGGTGTGTTTGGAACATTTTGTTACCAGCCGAGTCCAAACTTCAGCTGATCCCCATCTCAGCCCAGAAAGCAGGTAGAACAAGTTTTGTTGTGCCTTTCAGCTGCCTACCGGGGTAGTGTAAAAACTACCAACAGAACTCGTTTCTGGCACCTTCCTCGGTGGAGTTGTGCATGGGGTGTGTTTGGAACATTTTGTCAGCAGCCGAGTCCAAAACTCAGCTGTTCCCCATCTCAGCCCAGAAAGCAGGTAGAAAAACTTTTGTGGTGCCTTTCAGCTGCCTACCGGGGTAGTGTAAAAACTACCAACAGAAATCGTTTCTGGCACCTTCCCCGGTGGAGGTGTGCATGGGGTGTGTTTGGAACATTTTTTCACCAGCCGAGTCCAAAATTCAGCCGTTCCCCGTCTCAGCCCAGAAAGCAGGTAGAACAAGTTTTGTGGTGCCTTTCAGCTGCCTACCGGGGTAGTGTAAAAACTACCAACAGAACTCGTTTCTGGCACCTTCCCCGGTGGAGTTGTGCATGGGGTGTGTTTGGAACATTTTGTCACCAGCCGAGTCCAAAACTCAGCTGTTCCCCATCTCAGCCCAGAAAGCAGGTAGAAAAACTTTTGTGGTGCCTTTCAGCTGCCTACCGGGGTAGTGTAAAAACTACCAACAGAACTCGTTTCTGGCACCTTCCCCGGTGGAGGTGTGCATGGGGTGTGTTTGGAACATTCTGTCACCAGCCGAGTCCAAAATTCAGCCGTTCCCCATCTCAGCCCAGAAAGCAGGTAGAAAAACTTTTGTGGTGCCTTTCAGCTACCTACCGGGGTAGTGTATAAACTACCAACAGAACTCGTTTCTGGCACCTTCCCCGGTGGAGTTGTGCATGGGGTGTGTTTGGAACATTTTGTCACCAGCCGAGTCCAAAATTCAGGGATTCTCCATCTCAGCCCAGAAAGCAGGTAGAACAAGTTTTGTGGTGCCTTTCTCTTGCCTACCGGGGTACTGTAAAAACTACCAACAGAACTCGTTTCTGGCACCTTTGCCAGTGAAGGTGTGCATGGGGTGTGTTTGGAACATTTTGTCACCAGCCGAGTCCAAAATTCAGCCGTTCCCCGTCTCAGCCCAGAAAGCAGGTAGAAAAAGTTTTGTGGTGCCTTTCAGCTGCCTACCGGGGTAGTGTAAAAACTACCAACAGAACTCGTTTCTGGCACCTTCCCCGGTGGAGTTGTGCATGGGGTGTGTTTGGAACATTTTGTCACCAGCCGTGTCCAAAATTCAGCGATTCCCCATCTCAGCCCAGAAAGCAGGTAGAAAAACTTTTGTGGTGCCTTTCAGCTGCCTACCGGGGTAGTGTAAAAACTACCAACAGAACTCGTTTCTGGCACCTTCCCCGGTGGAGTTGTGCATGGGGTGTGTTTGGAACATTTTGTCACCAGCCGAGTCCAAAATTCAGGGATTCTCCATCTCAGCCCAGAAAGCAGGTAGAACAAGTTTTGTGGTGCCTTTCTCTTGCCTACCGGGGTAGTGTAAAAACTACCAACAGAACTCGTTTCTGGCACCTTTGCCAGTTAAGGTGTGCATGGGGTGTGTTTGGAACATTTTGTCACCAGCCGAGTCCAAAACTCAGCTGTTCCCCATCTCAGCCCAGAAAGCAGGTAGAACAAGTTTTCTGGTGCCTTTCAGCTGCCTACCGGGGTAGTGTAAAAACTACCAACAGAACTCGTTTCTGGCACCTTCCCCGGTGGAGGTGTGCATGGGGTGTGTTTGGAACATTTTGTCACCAGCCGAGTCCAAAATTCAGCGATTCCCCATCTCAGCCCAGAAAGCAGGTAGAACAAGTTTTGTGGTGCCTTTCTCTTGCCTACCGGGGTAGTGTAAAAACTATCAACAGAACTCGTTTCTGGCACCTTCCTCGGTGGAGTTGTGCATGGGGTGTGTTTGGAACATTTTGTCAGCAGCCGAGTCCAAAACTCAGCTGTTCCCCATCTCAGCCCAGAAAGCAGGTAGAAAAACTTTTGTGGTGCCTTTCAGCTGCCTACCGGGGTAGTGTAAAAACTACCAAGAGAACTCGTTTCTGGCACCTTTGCCGGTGGAGTTGTGCATGGGGTGTGTTTGGAACATTTTGTCACCAGCCGAGTCCAAAATTCAGCTATTCCACATCTCAGCCCAGAAAGCAGGTAGAACAAGTTTTGTGGTGCCTTTCTCTTGCCTACCGGGGTAGTGTAAAAACTACCAACAGAACTCGTTTCTGGCACCTTCCCCGGTGGAGTTGTGCATGGGGTGTGTTTGGAACATTTTGTCACCAGCCGAGTCCAAAATTCAGCGATTCCCCATCTCAGCCCAGAAAGCAGGTAGAACAAGTTTTGTGGTGCCTTTCTCTTGCCTACCGGGGTAGTGTAAAAACTACCAACAGAACTCGTTTCTGGCACCTTCCCCGGTGGAGGTGTGCATGGGGTGTGTTTGGAACATTTTGTTACCAGCCGAGTCCAAAATTCAGCCGTTCCCCATCTCAGCCCAGAAAGCAGGTAGAAAAACTTTTGTGGTGCCTTTCAGCTACCTACCGGGGTAGTGTATAAACTACCAACAGAACTCGTTTCTGGCACCTTCCCCGGTGGAGTTGTGCATGGGGTGTGTTTGGAACATTTTGTCAGCAGCCGAGTCCAAAACTCAGCTGTTCCCCATCACAGCCCAGAAAGCAGGTAGAAAAACTTTTGTGGTGCCTTTCAGCTGCCTACCGGGGTAGTGTAAAAACTACCAACAGAACTCGTTTCTGGCACCTTCCCCGGTGGAGGTGTGCATGGGGTGTGTTTGGAACATTTTGTCACCAGCCGAGTCCAAAATTCAGCCGTTCCCCGTCTCAGCCCAGAAAGCAGGTAGAAAAAGTTTTGTGGTGCCTTTCAGCTGCCTACCGGGGTAGTGTAAAAACTACCAACAGAACTCGTTTCTGGCACCTTCCCCGGTGGAGTTGTGCATGGGGTGTGTTTAGAACATTTTGTCACCAGCCGTGTCCAAAATTCAGCGATTCCCCATCTCAGCCCAGAAAGCAGGTAGAAAAACTTTTGTGGTGCCTTTCAGCTGCCTACCGGGGTAGTGTAAAACCTACCAACAGAACTCGTTTCTGGCACCTTCCCCGGTGGAGTTGTGCATGGGGTGTGTTTGGAACATTTTGTCACCAGCCGAGTCCAAAATTCAGGGATTCTCCATCTCAGCCCAGAAAGCAGGTAGAACAAGTTTTGTGGTGCCTTTCTCTTGCCTACCGGGGTAGTGTAAAAACTACCAACAGAACTCGTTTCTGGCACCTTTGCCAGTTAAGGTGTGCATGGGGTGTGTTTGGAACATTTTGTCACCAGCCGAGTCCAAAATTCAGCTGTTCCCCATCTCAGCCCAGAAAGCATGTAGAACAAGTTTTCTGGTGCCTTTCAGCTGCCTACCGGGGTAGTGTAAAAACTACCAACAGAACTCGTTTCTGGCACCTTCCCCGGTGGAGTTGGCATGGGGTGTGTTTGGAACATTTTTCAGCAGCCGAGTCCAAAATTCAGCCGTTCCCCGTCTCAGCCCAGAAAGCAGGTAGAACAAGTTTTGTGGTGCCTTTCAGCTGCCTACCGGGGTAGTGTAAAAACTACCAACAGAACTCGTTTCTGGCACCTTCCCCGGTGGAGTTGTGCATGGGGTGTGTTTGGAACATTTTGTCACCAGCCGAGTCCAAAATTCAGCGATTCCCCATCTCAGCCCAGAAAGCAGGTAGAAAAACTTTTGTGGTGCCTTTCAGCTGCCTACCGGGGTAGTGTAAAAACTACCAACAGAACTCGTTTCTGGCACCTTCCCCGGTGGAGTTGTGCATGGGGTGTGTTTGGAACATTTTGTCACCAGCCGAGTCCAAAATTCAGCGATTCCCCATCTCAGCCCAGAAAGCAGGTAGAACAAGTTTTGTGGTGCCTTTCAGCTGCCTACCGGGGTAGTGTAAAAACTACCAACAGAACTCGTTTCTGGCTCCTTTGCCGGTGGAGCTGTGCATGGGGTGTGTTTGGAACATTTTGTCACCAGCCGAGTCCAAAATTCAGCTGTTCCCCATCTCAGCCCAGAAAGCAGGTAGAACAAGTTTTCTGGTGCCTTTCAGCTGCCTACCGGGGTAGTGTAAAAACTACCAACAGAACTCGTTTCTGGCACCTTCCCCGGTGGAGTTGGCATGGGGTGTGTTTGGAACATTTTGTTACCAGCCGAGTCCAAACTTCAGCTGATCCCCATCTCAGCCCAGAAAGCAGGTAGAACAAGTTTTGTGGTGCCTTTCAGCTGCCTACCGGGGTAGTGTAAAAACTACCAACAGAACTCGTTTCTGGCACCTTCCCCGGTGGAGTTGTGCATGGGGTGTGTTTGGAACATTTTGTCACCAGCCGAGTCCAAAACTCAGCTGTTCCCCATCTCAGCCCAGAAAGCAGGTAGAAAAACTTTTGTGGTGCCTTTCAGCTGCCTACCGGGGTAGTGTAAAAACTACCAACAGAACTCGTTTCTGGCACCTTCCCCGGTGGAGGTGTGCATGGGGTGTGTTTGGAACATTTTTTCACCAGCCGAGTCCAAAATTCAGCCGTTCCCCGTCTCAGCTCAGAAAGCAGGTAGAACAAGTTTTGTGGTGCCTTTCAGCTGCCTACCGGGGTAGTGTAAAAACTACCAACAGAACTCGTTTCTGGCACCTCCCCGGTGGAGTTGTGCATGGGGTGTGTTTGGAACATTTTGTCACCAGCCGAGTCCAAAACTCAGCTGTTCCCCATCTCAGCCCAGAAAGCAGGTAGAAAAACTTTTGTGGTTGCCTTTCAGCTGCCTACCGGGGTAGTGTAAAAACTACCAACAGAACTCGTTTCTGGCACCTTCCCCGGTGGAGGTGTGCATGGGGTGTGTTTGGAACATTCTGTCACCAGCCGAGTCCAAAATTCAGCCGTTCCCCGTCTCAGCCCAGAAAGCAGGTAGAACAAGTTTTGTGGTGCCTTTCTCTTGCCTACCGGGGTAGTGTAAAAACTATCAACAGAACTCGTTTCTGGCACCTTCCTCGGTGGAGTTGTGCATGGGGTGTGTTTGGAACATTTTGTCAGCAGCCGAGTCCAAAACTCAGCTGTTCCCCATCTCAGCCCAGAAAGCAGGTAGAAAAAACTTTTGTGGTGCCTTTCAGCTGCCTACCGGGGTAGTGTAAAAACTACCAACAGAACTCGTTTCTGGCACCTTCCCCCGGTGGAGTTGTGCATGGGGTGTGTTTGGAACATTTTGTCACCAGCCGAGTCCAAAATTCAGCTATTCCACATCTCAGCCCAGAAAGCAGGTAGAACAAGTTTTGTGGTGCCTTTCTCTTGCCTACCGGGGTAGTGTAAAAACTACCAACAGAACTCGTTTCTGGCACCTTCCCCGGTGGAGTTGTGCATGGGGTGTGTTTGGAACATTTTGTCACCAGCCGAGTCCAAAATTCAGCGATTCCCCATCTCAGCCCAGAAAGCAGGTAGAACAAGTTTTGTGGTGCCTTTCTCTTGCCTACCGGGGTAGTGTAAAAACTACCAACAGAACTCGTTTCTGGCACCTTCCCCGGTGGAGTTGTGCATGGGGTGTGTTTGGAACATTTTTTCACCAGCCGAGTCCAAAATTCAGCCGTTCCCCATCTCAGCCCAGAAAGCAGGTAGAAAAACTTTTGTGGTGCCTTTCAGCTACCTACCGGGGTAGTGTATAAACTACCAACAGAACTCGTTTCTGGCACCTTCCCCGGTGGAGTTGTGCATGGGGTGTGTTTGGAACATTTTGTCACCAGCCGAGTCCAAAACTCAGCTGTTCCCCATCTCAGCCCAGAAAGCAGGTAGAAAAACTTTTGTGGTGCCTTTCAGCTGCCTACCGGGGTAGTGTAAAAACTACCAACAGAACTCGTTTCTGGCACCTTCCCCGGTGGAGGTGTGCATGGGGTGTGTTTGGAACATTTTGTCACCAGCCGAGTCCAAAATTCAGCCGTTCCCCGTCTCAGCCCAGAAAGCAGGTAGAACAAGTTTTGTGGTGCCTTTCTCTTGCCTACCGGGGTAGTGTAAAAAACTACCAACAGAACTCGTTTCTGGCACCTTTGCCAGTGAAGGTGTGCATGGGGTGTGTTTGGAACATTTTGTCACCAGCCGAGTCCAAAATTCAGCTGTTCCCCATCTCAGCCCAGAAAGCAGGTAGAACAAGTTTTCTGGTGCCTTTCAGCTGCCTACCGGGGTAGTGTAAAAACTACCAACAGAACTCGTTTCTGGCACCCTTCCCCGGTGGAGTTGGCATGGGGTGTGTTTGGAACATTTTGATACCAGCCGAGTCCAAACTTCAGCTGATCCCCATCTCAGCCCAGAAAGCAGGTAGAACAAGTTTTGTGGTGCCTTTCAGCTGCCTACCGGGGTAGTGTAAAAACTACCAACAGAACTCGTTTCTGGCACCTTCCTCGGTGGAGTTGTGCATGGGGTGTGTTTGGAACATTTTGTCAGCAGCCGAGTCCAAAACTCAGCTGTTCCCCATCTCAGCCCAGAAAGCAGGTAGAAAAACTTTTGTGGTGCCTTTCAGCTGCCTACCGGGGTAGTGTAAAAACTACCAACACAACTCGTTTCTGGCACCTTCCCCGGTGGAGTTGTGCATGGGGTGTGTTTGGAACATTTTGTCACCAGCCGAGTCCAGAATTCAGGGATTCTCCATCTCAGCCCAGAAAGCAGGTACAACAAGTTTTGTGGTGCCTTTCTCTTGCCTACCGGGGTAGTGTAAAAACTACCAACAGAACTCGTTTCTGGCACCTTCCCCGGTGGAGTTGTGCATCGGGTGTGTTTGGAACATTTTGTCACCAGCCGAGTCCAAAACTCAGCTGTTCCCCATCTCAGCCCAGAAAGCAGGTAGAAAAACTTTTGTGGTGCCTTTCAGCTGCCTACTGGGGTAGTGTAAAAACTACCAACAGAACTCGTTTCTGGCACCTTCCCCGGTGGAGGTGTGCATGGGGTGTGTTTGGAACATTCTGTCACCAGCCGAGTCCAAAATTCAGCCGTTCCCCCATCTCAGCCCAGAAAGCAGGTAGAACAAGTTTTGTGGTGCCTTTCTCTTGCCTACCGGGGTAGTGTAAAAACTATCAACAGAACTCGTTTCTGGCACCTTCCTCGGTGGAGTTGTGCATGGGGTGTGTTTGGAACATTTTGTCAGCAGCCGAGTCCAAAACTCAGCTGTTCCCCATCTCAGCCCAGAAAGCAGGTAGAAAAACTTTTGTGGTGCCTTTCAGCTGCCTACCGGGGTAGTGTAAAAACTACCAACAGAACTCGTTTCTGGCACCTTCCCCGGTGGAGTTGTGCATGGGGTGTGTTTGGAACATTTTGTCACCAGCCGAGTCCAAAATTCAGCTATTCCACATCTCAGCCCAGAAAGCAGGTAGAACAAGTTTTGTGGTGCCTTTCTCTTGCCTACCGGGGTAGTGTAAAAACTACCAACAGAACTCGTTTCTGGCACCTTCCCCGGTGGAGTTGTGCATGGGGTGTGTTTGGAACATTTTGTCACCAGCCGAGTCCAAAATTCAGCGATTCCCCATCTCAGCCCAGAAAGCAGGTAGAACAAGTTTTGTGGTGCCTTTCTCTTGCCTACCGGGGTAGTGTAAAAACTACCAACAGAACTCGTTTCTGGCACCTTCCCCGGTGGAGGTGTGCATGGGGTGTGTTTGGAACATTTTTTCACCAGCCGAGTCCAAAATTCAGCCGTTCCCCATCTCAGCCCAGAAAGCAGGTAGAAAAACTTTTGTGGTGCCTTTCAGCTACCTACCGGGGTAGTGTATAAACTACCAACAGAACTCGTTTCTGGCACCTTCCCCGGTGGAGTTGTGCATGGGGTGTGTTTGGAACATTTTGTCACCAGCCGAGTCCAAAACTCAGCTGTTCCCCATCTCAGCCCAGAAAGCAGGTAGAAAAACTTTTGTGGTGCCTTTCAGCTGCCTACCGGGGTAGTGTAAAAACTACCAACAGAACTCGTTTCTGGCACCTTCCCCGGTGGAGGTGTGCATGGGGTGTGTTTGGAACATTTTGTCACCAGCCGAGTCCAAAATTCAGCCGTTCCCCGTCTCAGCCCAGAAAGCAGGTAGAACAAGTTTTGTGGTGCCTTTCTCTTGCCTACCGGGGTAGTGTAAAAACTACCAACAGAACTCGTTTCTGGCACCTTTGCCAGTGAAGGTGTGCATGGGGTGTGTTTGGAACATTTTGTCACCAGCCGAGTCCAAAATTCAGCTGTTCCCCATCTCAGCCCAGAAAGCAGGTAGAACAAGTTTTGTGGTGCCTTTCAGCTGCCTACCGGGGTAGTGTAAAAACTACCAACAGAACTCGTTTCTGGCACCTTCCCCGGTGGAGTTGGCATGGGGTGTGTTTGGAACATTTTGTTACCAGCCGAGTCCAAACTTCAGCTGATCCCCATCTCAGCCCAGAAAGCAGGTAGAACAAGTTTTGTGGTGCCTTTCAGCTGCCTACCGGGGTAGTGTAAAAACTACCAACAGAACTCGTTTCTGGCACCTTCCCCCGGTGGAGGTGTGCATGGGGTGTGTTTGGAACATTTTTTTCACCAGCCGAGTCCAAAATTCAGCCGTTCCCCATCTCAGCCCAGAAAGCAGGTAGAAAAACTTTTGTGGTGCCTTTCAGCTACCTACCGGGGTAGTGTATAAACTACCAACAGAACTCGTTTCTGGCACCTTCCCCGGTGGAGTTGTGCATGGGGTGTGTTTGGAACATTTTGTCACCAGCCGAGTCCAAAACTCAGCTGTTCCCCATCTCAGCCCAGAAAGCAGGTAGAAAAACTTTTGTGGTGCCTTTCAGCTGCCTACCGGGGTAGTGTAAAAACTACCAACAGAACTCGTTTCTGGCACCTTCCCCGGTGGAGTTGTGCATGGGGTGTGTTTGGAACATTTTGTCACCAGCCGAGTCCAAAATTCAGCCGTTCCCCGTCTCAGCCCAGAAAGCAGGTAGAACAAGTTTTGTGGTGCCTTTCTCTTGCCTACCGGGGTAGTGTAAAAACTACCAACAGAACTCGTTTCTGGCACCTTTGCCAGTGAAGGTGTGCATGGGGTGTGTTTGGAACATTTTGTCACCAGCCGAGTCCAAAATTCAGCTGTTCCCCATCTCAGCCCAGAAAGCAGGTAGAACAAGTTTTCTGGTGCCTTTCAGCTGCCTACCCGGGGTAGTGTAAAAACTACCAACAGAACTCATTTCTGGCACCTTCCCCGGTGGAGTTGGCATGGGGTGTGTTTGGAACATTTTGATACCAGCCGAGTCCAAACTTCAGCTGATCCCCATCTCAGCCCAGAAAGCAGGTAGAACAAGTTTTGTGGTGCCTTTCTCTTGCCTACCGGGGTAGTGTAAAAACTACCAACAGAACTCGTTTCTGGCACCTTCCCCGGTGGAGTTGTGCATGGGGTGTGTTTGGAACATTTTGTCAGCAGCCGAGTCCAAAACTCAGCTGTTCCCCATCTCAGCCCAGAAAGCAGGTAGAAAAACTTTTGTGGTGCCTTTCAGCTGCCTACCGGGGTAGTGTAAAAACTACCAACAGAACTCGTTTCTGGCACCTTCCCCCGGTGGAGTTGTGCATGGGGTGTGTTTGGAACATTTTGTCACCAGCCGAGTCCAGAATTCAGGGATTCTCCATCTCAGCCCAGAAAGCAGGTACAACAAGTTTTGTGGTGCCTTTCTCTTGCCTACCGGGGTAGTGTAAAAACTACCAACAGAACTCGTTTCTGGCACCTTCCCCGGTGGAGTTGTGCATGGGGTGTGTTTGGAACATTTTGTCACCAGCCGAGTCCAAAACTCAGCTGTTCCCCATCTCAGCCCAGAAAGCAGGTAGAAAAACTTTTGTGGTGCCTTTCAGCTGCCTACCGGGGTAGTGTAAAAACTACCAACAGAACTCGTTTCTGGCACCTTCCCCGGTGGAGGTGTGCATGGGGTGTGTTTGGAACATTCTGTCACCAGCCGAGTCCAAAATTCAGCCGTTCCCCATCTCAGCCCAGAAAGCAGGTAGAACAAGTTTTGTGGTGCCTTTCTCTTGCCTACCGGGGTAGTGTAAAAAACTACCAACAGAACTCGTTTCTGGCACCTTCCTCGGTGGAGTTGTGCATGGGGTGTGTTTGGAACATTTTGTCAGCAGCCGAGTCCAAAACTCAGCTGTTCCCCATCTCAGCCCAGAAAGCAGGTAGAAAAACTTTTGTGGTGCCTTTCAGCTGCCTACCGGGGTAGTGTAAAAACTACCAACAGAACTCGTTTCTGGCACCTTCCCCGGTGGAGTTGTGCATGGGGTGTGTTTGGAACATTTTGTCACCAGCCGAGTCCAAAATTCAGCTATTCCACATCTCAGCCCAGAAAGCAGGTAGAACAAGTTTTGTGGTGCCTTTCTCTTGCCTACCGGGGTAGTGTAAAAACTACCAACAGAACTCGTTTCTGGCACCTTCCCCGGTGGAGTTGTGCATGGGGTGTGTTTGGAACATTTTGTCACCAGCCGAGTCCAAAATTCAGCGATTCCCCATCTCAGCCCAGAAAGCAGGTAGAACAAGTTTTGTGGTGCCTTTCTCTTGCCTACCGGGGTAGTGTAAAAACTACCAACAGAACTCGTTTCTGGCACCTTCCCCGGTGGAGGTGTGCATGGGGTGTGTTTGGAACATTTTTTCACCAGCCGAGTCCAAAATTCAGCCGTTCCCCATCTCAGCCCAGAAAGCAGGTAGAAAAACTTTTGTGGTGCCTTTCAGCTACCTACCGGGGTAGTGTAAAAACTACCAACAGAACTCGTTTCTGGCACCTTCCCCGGTGGAGGTGTGCATGGGGTGTGTTTGGAACATTTTGTCACCAGCCGAGTCCAAAATTCAGCCGTTCCCCGTCTCAGCCCAGAAAGCAGGTAGAAAAACTTTTGTGGTGCCTTTCTCTTGCCTACCGGGGTAGTGTAAAAACTACCAACAGAACTCGTTTCTGGCACCTTTGCCAGTGAAGGTGTGCATGGGGTTTGTTTGGAACATTTTGTCACCAGCCGAGTCCAAAATTCAGCTGTTCCCCATCTCAGCCCAGAAAGCAGGTAGAACAAGTTTTCTGGTGCCTTTCAGCTGCCTACCGGGGTAGTGTAAAAACTACCAACAGAACTCGTTTCTGGCACCTTCCCCGGTGGAGTTGTGCATGGGGTGTGTTTGGAACATTTTGTTACCAGCCGAGTCCAAACTTCAGCTGATCCCCATCTCAGCCCAGAAAGCAGGTAGAACAAGTTTTGTGGTGCCTTTCAGCTGCCTACCGGGGTAGTGTAAAAACTACCAACAGAACTCGTTTCTGGCACCTTCCCCGGTGGAGGTGTGCATGGGGTGTGTTTGGAACATTTTGTCACCAGCCGAGTCCAAAATTCAGCCGTTCCCCGTCTCAGCCCAGAAAGCAGGTAGAACAAGTTTTGTGGTGCCTTTCAGCTGCCTACCGGGGTAGTGTAAAAACTACCAACAGAACTCGTTTCTGGCACCTTCCCCGGTGGAGTTGTGCATGGGGTGTGTTTGGAACATTTTGTCACCAGCCGAGTCCAAAACTCAGCTGTTCCCCATCTCAGCCCAGAAAGCAGGTAGAAAAACTTTTGTGGTGCCTTTCAGCTGCCTACCGGGGTAGTGTAAAAACTACCAACAGAACTCGTTTCTGGCACCTTCCCCGGTGGAGTTGGCATGGGGTGTGTTTGGAACATTTTGTTACCAGCCGAGTCCAAACTTCAGCTGATCCCCATCTCAGCCCAGAAAGCAGGTAGAACAAGTTTTGTGGTGCCTTTCAGCTGCCTACCGGGGGTAGTGTAAAAACTACCAACAGAACTCGTTTCTGGCACCTTCCTCGGTGGAGTTGTGCATGGGGTGTGTTTGGAACATTTTGTCAGCAGCCGAGTCCAAAACTCAGCTGTTCCCCATCTCAGCCCAGAAAGCAGGTAGAAAAACTTTTGTGGTGCCTTTCAGCTGCCTACCGGGGTAGTGTAAAAACTACCAACAGAAATCGTTTTCTGGCACCTTCCCCGGTGGAGTTGTGCATGGGGTGTGTTTGGAACATTTTTTCACCAGCCGAGTCCAAAATTCAGCCGTTCCCCGTCTCAGCCCAGAAAGCAGGTAGAACAAGTTTTGTGGTGCCTTTCAGCTGCCTACCGGGGTAGTGTAAAAACTACCAACAGAACTCGTTTCTGGCACCTTCCCCGGTGGAGTTGTGCATGGGGTGTGTTTGGAACATTTTGTCAGCAGCCGAGTCCAAAACTCAGCGATTCCCCATCTCAGCCCAGAAAGCAGGTAGAACAAGTTTTGTGGTGCCTTTCAGCTGCCTACCGGGGTAGTGTAAAAACTACCAACAGAACTCGTTTCTGGCACCTTCCCCGGTGGAGTTGTGCATGGGGTGTGTTTGGAACATTTTGTCACCAGCCGAGTCCAAAATTCAGCTATTCCACATCTCAGCCCAGAAAGCAGGTAGAACAAGTTTTGTGGTGCCTTTCTCTTGCCTACCGGGGTAGTGTAAAAACTACCAACAGAACTCGTTTCTGGCACCTTCCCCGGTGGAGTTGTGCATGGGGTGTGTTTGGAACATTTTGTCACCAGCCGAGTCCAAAATTCAGCGATTCCCCATCTCAGCCCAGAAAGCAGGTAGAACAAGTTTTGTGGTGCCTTTCTCTTGCCTACCGGGGTAGTGTAAAAACTACCAACAGAACTCGTTTCTGGCACCTTCCCCGGTGGAGGTGTGCATGGGGTGTGTTTGGAACATTTTTTCACCAGCCGAGTCCAAAATTCAGCCGTTCCCCATCTCAGCCCAGAAAGCAGGTAGAAAAAACTTTTGTGGTGCCTTTCAGCTACCTACCGGGGTAGTGTATAAACTACCAACAGAACTCGTTTCTGGCACCTTCCCCGGTGGAGTTGTGCATGGGGTGTGTTTGGAACATTTTGTCACCAGCCGAGTCCAAAACTCAGCTGTTCCCCATCTCAGCCCAGAAAGCAGGTAGAAAAACTTTTGTGGTGCCTTTCAGCTGCCTACCGGGGTAGTGTAAAAACTACCAACAGAACTCGTTTCTGGCACCTTCCCCAGGGGAGTTGTGCATGGGGTGTGTTTGGAACATTTTGTCACCAGCCGAGTCCAAAATTCAGCCGTTCCCCGTCTCAGCCCAGAAAGCAGGTAGAACAAGTTTTGTGGTGCCTTTCTCTTGCCTACCGGGGTAGTGTAAAAACTACCAACAGAACTCGTTTCTGGCACCTTTGCCAGTGAAGGTGTGCATGGGGTGTGTTTGGAACATTTTGTCACCAGCCGAGTCCAAAATTCAGCTGTTCCCCATCTCAGCCCAGAAAGCAGGTAGAACAAGTTTTCTGGTGCCTTTCAGCTGCCTACCGGGGTAGTGTAAAAACTACCAACAGAACTCGTTTCTGGCACCTTCCCCGGTGGAGTTGGCATGGGGTGTGTTTGGAACATTTTGTTACCAGCCGAGTCCAAACTTCAGCTGATCCCCATCTCAGCCCAGAAAGCAGGTAGAACAAGTTTTGCGGTGCCTTTCAGCTGCCTACCCGGGGTAGTGTAAAAACTACCAACAGAACTCGTTTCTGGCACCTTCCCCGGTGGAGGTGTGCATGGGGTGTGTTTGGAACATTTTTTCACCAGCCGAGTCCAAAATTCAGCCGTTCCCCGTCTCAGCCCAGAAAGCAGGTAGAACAAGTTTTGTGGTGCCTTTCAGCTGCCTACCGGGGTAGTGTAAAAACTACCAACAGAACTCGTTTCTGGCACCTTCCCCGGTGGAGTTGTGCATGGGGTGTGTTTGGAACATTTTGTCACCAGCCGAGTCCAAAACTCAGCTGTTCCCCCATCTCAGCCCAGAAAGCAGGTAGAAAAACTTTTGTGGTGCCTTTCAGCTGCCTACCGGGGTAGTGTAAAAACTACCAACAGAAATCGTTTCTGGCACCTTCCCCGGTGGAGGTGTGCATGGGGTGTGTTTGGAACATTTTTTCACCAGCCGAGTCCAAAATTCAGCCGTTCCCCGTCTCAGCCCAGAAAGCAGGTAGAACAAGTTTTGTGGTGCCTTTCAGCTGCCTACCGGGGTAGTGTAAAAACTACCAACAGAACTCGTTTCTGGCACCTTCCCCGGTGGAGTTGTGCATGGGGTGTGTTTGGAACATTTTGTCAGCAGCCGAGTCCAAAACTCAGCTGTTCCCCATCTCAGCCCAGAAAGCAGGTAGAAAAACTTTTGTGGTGCCTTTCAGCTGCCTACCGGGGTAGTGTAAAAACTACCAACAGAACTCGTTTCTGGCACCTTCCCCGGTGGAGTTGTGCATGGGGTGTGTTTGGAACATTTTGTCACCAGCCGAGTCCAAAATTCAGCTATTCCACATCTCAGCCCAGAAAGCAGGTAGAACAAGTTTTGTGGTGCCTTTCTCTTGCCTACCGGGGTAGTGTAAAAGCTACCAACAGAACTCGTTTCTGGCACCTTCCCCGGTGGAGTTGTGCATGGGGTGTGTTTGGAACATTTTGTCACCAGCCGAGTCCAAAATTCAGCGATTCCCCATCTCAGCCCAGAAAGCAGGTAGAACAAGTTTTGTGGTGCCTTTCAGCTGCCTACCGGGGTAGTGTAAAAACTACCAACAGAACTCGTTTCTGGCACCTTCCCCGGTGGAGGTGTGCATGGGGTGTGTTTGGAACATTTTTTCACCAGCCGAGTCCAAAATTCAGCCGTTCCCCATCTCAGCCCAGAAAGCAGGTAGAAAAACTTTTGTGGTGCCTTTCAGCTACCTACCGGGGTAGTGTATAAACTACCAAACAGAACTCGTTTCTGGCACCTTCCCCGGTGGAGTTGTGCATGGGGTGTGTTTGGAACATTTTGTCACCAGCCGAGTCCAAAACTCAGCTGTTCCCCATCTCAGCCCAGAAAGCAGGTAGAAAAACTTTTGTGGTGCCTTTCAGCTGCCTACCGGGGTAGTGTAAAAACTACCAACAGAACTCGTTTCTGGCACCTTCCCCAGGGGAGTTGTGCATGGGGTGTGTTTGGAACATTTTGTCACCAGCCGAGTCCAAAATTCAGCCGTTCCCCGTCTCAGCCCAGAAAGCAGGTAGAACAAGTTTTGTGGTGCCTTTCTCTTGCCTACCGGGGTAGTGTAAAAACTACCAACAGAACTCGTTTCTGGCACCTTTGCCAGTGAAGGTGTGCATGGGGTGTGTTTGGAACATTTTGTCACCAGCCGAGTCCAAAATTCAGCTGTTCCCCATCTCAGCCCAGAAAGCAGGTAGAACAAGTTTTCTGGTGCCTTTCAGCTGCCTACCGGGGTAGTGTAAAAACTACCAACAGAACTCGTTTCTGGCACCTTCCCCGGTGGAGTTGGCATGGGGTGTGTTTGGAACATTTTGTTACCAGCCGAGTCCAAACTTCAGCTGATCCCCATCTCAGCCCAGAAAGCAGGTAGAACAAGTTTTGTGGTGCCTTTCAGCTGCCTACGGGGTAGTGTAAAAACTACCAACAGAACTCGTTTCTGGCACCTTCCCCGGTGGAGGTGTGCATGGGGTGTGTTTGGAACATTTTTTCACCAGCCGAGTCCAAAATTCAGCCGTTCCCCGTCTCAGCCCAGAAAGCAGGTAGAACAAGTTTTGTGGTGCCTTTCAGCTGCCTACCGGGGTAGTGTAAAAACTACCAACAGAACTCGTTTCTGGCACCTTCCCCGGTGGAGTTGTGCATGGGGTGTGTTTGGAACATTTTGTTACCAGCCGAGTCCAAACTTCAGCTGATCCCCATCTCAGACCAGAAAGCAGGTAGAACAAGTTTTGTGGTGCCTTTCAGCTGCCTACCGGGGTAGTGTAAAAACTACCAACAGAACTCGTTTCTGGCACCTTCCTCGGTGGAGTTGTGCATGGGGTGTGTTTGGAACATTTTGTCAGCAGCCGAGTCCAAAACTCAGCTGTTCCCCATCTCAGCCCAGAAAGCAGGTAGAAAAACTTTTGTGGTGCCTTTCAGCTGCCT
>NW_026599407.1:0-80130 GCF_023634085.1 Falco cherrug | reverse complement strand
ATGCACAACTCCACCGGGGAAGGTGCCAGAAACGAGTTCTGTTGGTAGTTTTTACACTACCCCGGTAGGCAGCTGAAAGGCACCACAAAACTTGTTGTACCTGCTTTCTGGGCTGAGATGGGGAATCGCTGAATTTTGGACTCGGCTGGTGACAAAATGTTCCAAACACACCCCATGCACAACTCCACCGGGGAAGGTGCCAGAAACGAGTTCTGTTGGTAGTTTTTACACTACCCCGGTAGGCAGCTGAAAGGCACCACAAAACTTGTTCTACCTGCTTTCTGGGCTGAGATGGGGAATCGCTGAATTTTGGACTCGGCTGGTGACAAAATGTTCCAAACACACCCCATGCACAACTCCACCGGGGAAGGTGCCAGAAACGAGTTCTGTTGGTAGTTTTTACACTACCCCGGTAGGCAGCTGAAAGGCACCACAAAACTTGTTCTACCTGCTTTCTGGGCTGAGATGGGGAATCGCTGAATTTTGGACTCGGCTGGTGACAAAATGTTCCAAACACACCCCATGCACAACTCCACCGGGGAAGGTGCCAGAAACGAGTTCTGTTGGTAGTTTTTACACTACCCCGGTAGGCAGCTGAAAGGCACCACAAAACTTGTTCTACCTGCTTTCTGGGCTGAGATGGGGAATCGCTGAATTTTGGACTCGGCTGGTGACAAAATGTTCCAAACACACCCCATGCACAACTCCACCGGGGAAGGTGCCAGAAACGAGTTCTGTTGGTAGTTTTTACACTACCCCGGTAGGCACCTGAAAGGCACCACAAAACTTGTTCTACCTGCTTTCTGGGCTGAGATGGGGAATCGCTGAATTTTGGACTCGGCTGGTGACAAAATGTTCCAAACACACCCCATGCACAACTCCACCGGGGAAGGTGCCAGAAACGAGTTCTGTTGGTAGTTTTTACACTACCCCGGTAGGCAGCTGAAAGGCACCACAAAACTTGTTCTACCTGCTTTCTGGGCTGAGATGGGGAATCGCTGAATTTTGGACTCGGCTGGTGACAAAATGTTCCAAACACACCCCATGCACAACTCCACCGGGGAAGGTGCCAGAAACGAGTTCTGTTGGTAGTTTTTACACTACCCCGGTAGGCAGCTGAAAGGCACCACAAAACTTGTTCTACCTGCTTTCTGGGCTGAGATGGGGAATCGCTGAATTTTGGACTCGGCTGGTGACAAAATGTTCCAAACACACCCCATGCACAACTCCACCGGGGAAGGTGCCAGAAACGAGTTCTGTTGGTAGTTTTTACACTACCCCGGTAGGCAGCTGAAAGGCACCACAAAACTTGTTCTACCTGCTTTCTGGGCTGAGATGGGGAATCGCTGAATTTTGGACTCGGCTGGTGACAAAATGTTCCAAACACACCCCATGCACAACTCCACCGGGGAAGGTGCCAGAAAGGAGTTCTGTTGGTAGTTTTTACACTACCCCGGTAGGCAGCTGAAAGCCACCACAAAACTTGTTCTACCTGCTTTCTGGGCTGAGATGGGGAATCGCTGAATTTTGGACTCGGCTGGTGACAAAATGTTCCAAACACACCCCATGCACAACTCCACCGGGGAAGGTGCCAGAAACGAGTTCTGTTGGTAGTTTTTACACTACCCCGGTAGGCAGCTGAAAGGCACCACAAAACTTGTTCTACCTGCTTTCTGGGCTGAGATGGGGAATCGCTGAATTTTCGACTCGGCTGGTGACAAAATGTTCCAAACACACCCCATGCACAACTCCACCGGGGAAGGTGCCAGAAACGAGTTCTGTTGGTAGTTTTTACACTACCCCGGTAGGCAGCTGAAAGGCACCACAAAACTTGTTCTACCTGCTTTCTGGGCTGAGATGGGGAATCGCTGAATTTTGGACTCGGCTGGTGACAAAATGTTCCAAACACACCCCATGCACAACTCCACCGGGGAAGGTGCCAGAAAGGAGTTCTGTTGGTAGTTTTTACACTACCCCGGTAGGCAAGAGAAAGGCACCACAAAACTTGTTCTACCTGCTTTCTGGGCTGAGATGGGGAATCGCTGAATTTTGGACTCGGCTGGTGACAAAATGTTCCAAACACACCCCATGCACAACTCCACCGGGGAAGGTGCCAGAAAGGAGTTCTGTTGGTAGTTTTTACACTACCCCGGTAGGCAGCTGAAAGGCACCACAAAACTTGTTCTACCTGCTTTCTGGGCTGAGATGGGGAATCGCTGAATTTTGGACTCGGCTGGTGACAAAATGTTCCAAACACACCCCATGCACAACTCCACCGGGGAAGGTGCCAGAAACGAGTTCTGTTGGTAGTTTTTACACTACCCCGGTAGGCAGCTGAAAGGCACCACAAAACTTGTTCTACCTGCTTTCTGGGCTGAGATGGGGAATCGCTGAATTTTGGACTCGGCTGTTGACAAAATGTTCCAAACACACCCCATGCACAACTCCACCGGGGAAGGTGCCAGAAACGAGTTCTGTTGGTAGTTTTTACACTACCCCGGTAGGCAAGAGAAAGGCACCACAAAACTTGTTCTACCTGCTTTCTGGGCTGAGATGGGGAATCGCTGAATTTTCGACTCGGCTGGTGACAAAATGTTCCAAACACACCCCATGCACAACTCCACCGGGGAAGGTGCCAGAAACGAGTTCTGTTGGTAGTTTTTACACTACCCCGGTAGGCAGCTGAAAGGCACCACAAAACTTGTTCTACCTGCTTTCTGGGCTGAGATGGGGAATCGCTGAATTTTCGACTCGGCTGGTGACAAAATGTTCCAAACACACCCCATGCACAACTCCACCGGGGAAGGTGCCAGAAAGGAGTTCTGTTGGTAGTTTTTACACTACCCCGGTAGGCAGCTGAAAGGCACCACAAAACTTGTTCTACCTGCTTTCTGGGCTGAGATGGGGAATCGCTGAATTTTGGACTCGGCTGGTGACAAAATGTTCCAAACACACCCCATGCACAACTCCACCGGGGAAGGTGCCAGAAACGAGTTCTGTTGGTAGTTTTTACACTACCCCGGTAGGCAGCTGAAAGGCACCACAAAACTTGTTCTACCTGCTTTCTGGGCTGAGATGGGGAATCGCTGAATTTTGGACTCGGCTGGTGACAAAATGTTCCAAACACACCCCCATGCACAACTCCACCGGGGAAGGTGCCAGAAACGAGTTCTGTTGGTAGTTTTTACACTACCCCGGTAGGCAAGAGAAAGGCACCACAAAACTTGTTCTACCTGCTTTCTGGGCTGAGATGGAGAATCGCTGAATTTTGGACTCGGCTGGTGACAAAATGTTCCAAACACACCCCATGCACAACTCCACCGGGGAAGGTGCCAGAAACGAGTTCTGTTGGTAGTTTTTACACTACCCCGGTAGGCAGCTGAAAGGCACCACAAAACTTGTTCTACCTGCTTTCTGGGCTGAGATGGGGAATCGCTGAATTTTGGACTCGGCTGGTGACAAAATGTTCCAAACACACCCCATGCACAACTCCACCGGGGAAGGTGCCAGAAACGAGTTCTGTTGGTAGTTTTTACACTACCCCGGTAGGCAGCTGAAAGGCACCACAAAACTTGTTCTACCTGCTTTCTGGGCTGAGATGGGGAATCGCTGAATTTTGGACTCGGCTGGTGACAAAATGTTCCAAACACACCCCATGCACAACTCCACCGGGGAAGGTGCCAGAAACGAGTTCTGTTGGTAGTTTTTACACTACCCCGGTAGGCAGCTGAAAGGCACCACAAAACTTGTTCTACCTGCTTTCTGGGCTGAGATGGGGAATCGCTGAATTTTGGACTCGGCTGGTGACAAAATGTTCCAAACACACCCCATGCACAACTCCACCGGGGAAGGTGCCAGAAACGAGTTCTGTTGGTAGTTTTTACACTACCCCGGTAGGCAAGAGAAAGGCACCACAAAACTTGTTCTACCTGCTTTCTGGGCTGAGATGGAGAATCGCTGAATTTTGGACTCGGCTGGTGACAAAATGTTCCAAACACACCCCATGCACAACTCCACCGGGAAGGTGCCAGAAAGGAGTTCTGTTGGTAGTTTTTACACTACCCCGGTAGGCAGCTGAAAGGCACCACAAAACTTGTTCTACCTGCTTTCTGGGCTGAGATGGGGAATCGCTGAATTTTGGACTCGGCTGGTGACAAAATGTTCCAAACACACCCCATGCACAACTCCACCGGGGAAGGTGCCAGAAAGGAGTTCTGTTGGTAGTTTTTACACTACCCCGGTAGGCAGCTGAAAGGCACCACAAAACTTGTTCTACCTGCTTTCTGGGCTGAGATGGGGAATCGCTGAATTTTGGACTCGGCTGGTGACAAAATGTTCCAAACACACCCCATGCACAACTCCACCGGGGAAGGTGCCAGAAACGAGTTCTGTTGGTAGTTTTTACACTACCCCGGTAGGCAAGAGAAAGGCACCACAAAACTTGTTCTACCTGCTTTCTGGGCTGAGATGGGGAATCGCTGAATTTTGGACTCGGCTGGTGACAAAATGTTCCAAACACACCCCATGCACAACTCCACCGGGGAAGGTGCCAGAAACGAGTTCTGTTGGTAGTTTTTACACTACCCCGGTAGGCAGCTGAAAGGCACCACAAAACTTGTTCTACCTGCTTTCTGGGCTGAGATGGGGAATCGCTGAATTTTGGACTCGGCTGGTGACAAAATGTTCCAAACACACCCCATGCACAACTCCACCGGGGAAGGTGCCAGAAACGAGTTCTGTTGGTAGTTTTTACACTACCCCGGTAGGCAGCTGAAAGGCACCACAAAACTTGTTCTACCTGCTTTCTGGGCTGAGATGGGGAATCGCTGAATTTTGGACTCGGCTGGTGACAAAATGTTCCAAACACACCCCATGCACAACTCCACCGGGGAAGGTGCCAGAAACGAGTTCTGTTGGTAGTTTTTACACTACCCCGGTAGGCAGCTGAAAGGCACCACAAAACTTGTTCTACCTGCTTTCTGGGCTGAGATGGGGAATCGCTGAATTTTGGACTCGGCTGGTGACAAAATGTTCCAAACACACCCCATGCACAACTCCACCGGGGAAGGTGCCAGAAACGAGTTCTGTTGGTAGTTTTTACACTACCCCGGTAGGCAGCTGAAAGGCACCACAAAACTTGTTCTACCTGCTTTCTGGGCTGAGATGGGGAATCGCTGAATTTTGGACTCGGCTGGTGACAAAATGTTCCAAACACACCCCATGCACAACTCCACCGGGGAAGGTGCCAGAAACGAGTTCTGTTGGTACTTTTTACACTACCCCGGTAGGCAGCTGAAAGGCACCACAAAACTTGTTCTACCTGCTTTCTGGGCTGAGATGGGGAATCGCTGAATTTTGGACTCGGCTGGTGACAAAATGTTCCAAACACACCCCATGCACAACTCCACCGGGGAAGGTGCCAGAAACGAGTTCTGTTGGTAGTTTTTACACTACCCCGGTAGGCAAGAGAAAGGCACCACAAAACTTGTTCTACCTGCTTTCTGGGCTGAGATGGGGAATCGCTGAATTTTGGACTCGGCTGGTGACAAAATGTTCCAAACACACCCCATGCACAACTCCACCGGGGAAGGTGCCAGAAACGAGTTCTGTTGGTAGTTTTTACACTACCCCGGTAGGCAGCTGAAAGGCACCACAAAACTTGTTCTACCTGCTTTCTGGGCTGAGATGGGGAATCGCTGAATTTTGGACTCGGCTGGTGACAAAATGTTCCAAACACACCCCATGCACAACTCCACCGGGGAAGGTGCCAGAAAGGAGTTCTGTTGGTAGTTTTTACACTACCCCGGTAGGCAGCTGAAAGGCACCACAAAACTTGTTCTACCTGCTTTCTGGGCTGAGATGGGGAATCGCTGAATTTTGGACTCGGCTGGTGACAAAATGTTCCAAACACACCCCATGCACAACTCCACCGGGGAAGGTGCCAGAAACGAGTTCTGTTGGTAGTTTTTACACTACCCCGGTAGGCAGCTGAAAGGCACCACAAAACTTGTTCTACCTGCTTTCTGGGCTGAGATGGGGAATCGCTGAATTTTGGACTCGGCTGGTGACAAAATGTTCCAAACACACCCCATGCACAACTCCACCGGGGAAGGTGCCAGAAACGAGTTCTGTTGGTAGTTTTTACACTACCCCGGTAGGCAGCTGAAAGGCACCACAAAACTTGTTCTACCTGCTTTCTGGGCTGAGATGGGGAATCGCTGAATTTTCGACTCGGCTGGTGACAAAATGTTCCAAACACACCCCATGCACAACTCCACCGGGGAAGGTGCCAGAAACGAGTTCTGTTGGTAGTTTTTACACTACCCCGGTAGGCAGCTGAAAGGCACCACAAAACTTGTTCTACCTGCTTTCCGGGCTGAGATGGGGAATCGCTGAATTTTGGACTCGGCTGCTGACAAAATGTTCCAAACACACCCCATGCACAACTCCACCGGGGAAGGTGCCAGAAACGAGTTCTGTTGGTAGTTTTTACACTACCCCGGTAGGCAGCTGAAAGGCACCACAAAAGTTGTTCTACCTGCTTTCTGGGCTGAGATGGGGAATCGCTGAATTTTGGACTCGGCTGGTGACAAAATGTTCCAAACACACCCCATGCACACCTCCACCGGGGAAGGTGCCAGAAACGAGTTCTGTTGGTAGTTTTTACACTACCCGGTAGGCAGCTGAAAGGCACCACAAAAGTTTTTCTACCTGCTTTCTGGGCTGAGATGGGGAATCGCTGAATTTTCGACTCGGCTGGTGACAAAATGTTCCAAACACACCCCATGCACAACTCCACCGGGGAAGGTGCCAGAAACGAGTTCTGTTGGTAGTTTTTACAGTACCCCGGTAGGCAGCTGAAAGGCACCACAAAACTTGTTCTACCTGCTTTCTGGGCTGAGATGGGGAATCGCTGAATTTTGGACTCGGCTGGTGACAAAATGTTCCAAACACACCCCATGCACAACTCCACCGGGGAAGGTGCCAGAAACGAGTTCTGTTGGTAGTTTTTACACTACCCCGGTAGGCAAGAGAAAGGCACCACAAAACTTGTTCTACCTGCTTTCTGGGCTGAGATGGGGAATCGCTGAATTTTGGACTCGGCTGGTGACAAAATGTTCCAAACACACCCCATGCACAACTCCACCGGGGAAGGTGCCAGAAACGAGTTCTGTTGGTAGTTTTTACACTACCCCGGTAGGCAGCTGAAAGGCACCACAAAACTTGTTCTACCTGCTTTCTGGGCTGAGATGGGGAATCGCTGAATTTTGGACTCGGCTGGTGACAAAATGTTCCAAACACACCCCATGCACACCTCCACCGGGGAAGGTGCCAGAAACGAGTTCTGTTGGTAGTTTTTACACTACCCCGGTAGGCAGCTGAAAGGCACCACAAAACTTGTTCTACCTGCTTTCTGGGCTGAGATGGGGAATCGCTGAATTTTGGACTCGGCTGGTGACAAAATGTTCCAAACACACCCCATGCACAACTCCACCGGGGAAGGTGCCAGAAAGGAGTTCTGTTGGTAGTTTTTACACTACCCCGGTAGGCAGCTGAAAGGCACCACAAAACTTGTTGTACCTGCTTTCTGGGCTGAGATGGGGAATCGCTGAATTTTGGACTCGGCTGGTGACAAAATGTTCCAAACACACCCCATGCACAACTCCACCGGGGAAGGTGCCAGAAACGAGTTCTGTTGGTAGTTTTTACACTACCCCGGTAGGCAGCTGAAAGGCACCACAAAACTTGTTCTACCTGCTTTCTGGGCTGAGATGGGGAATCGCTGAATTTTGGACTCGGCTGGTGACAAAATGTTCCAAACACACCCCATGCACAACTCCACCGGGGAAGGTGCCAGAAACGAGTTCTGTTGGTAGTTTTTACACTACCCCGGTAGGCAAGAGAAAGGCACCACAAAACTTGTTCTACCTGCTTTCTGGGCTGAGATGGGGAATCGCTGAATTTTGGACTCGGCTGGTGACAAAATGTTCCAAACACACCCCATGCACAACTCCACCGGGGAAGGTGCCAGAAACGAGTTCTGTTGGTAGTTTTTACACTACCCCGGTAGGCAGCTGAAAGGCACCACAAAACTTGTTCTACCTGCTTTCTGGGCTGAGATGGGGAATCGCTGAATTTTGGACTCGGCTGGTGACAAAATGTTCCAAACACACCCCATGCACACCTCCACCGGGGAAGGTGCCAGAAACGAGTTCTGTTGGTAGTTTTTACACTACCCCGGTAGGCAGCTGAAAGGCACCACAAAAGTTTTTCTACCTGCTTTCTGGGCTGAGATGGGGAATCGCTGAATTTTGGACTCGGCTGGTGACAAAATGTTCCAAACACACCCCATGCACAACTCCACCGGGGAAGGTGCCAGAAACGAGTTCTGTTGGTAGTTTTTACACTACCCCGGTAGGCAGCTGAAAGGCACCACAAAACTTGTTCTACCCTGCTTTCTGGGCTGAGATGGGGAATCGCTGAATTTTGGACTCGGCTGGTGACAAAATGTTCCAAACACACCCCATGCACAACTCCACCGGGGAAGGTGCCAGAAACGAGTTCTGTTGGTAGTTTTTACACTACCCCGGTAGGCAGCTGAAAGGCACCACAAAACTTGTTCTACCTGCTTTCTGGGCTGAGATGGGGAATCGCTGAATTTTCGACTCGGCTGGTGACAAAATGTTCCAAACACACCCCATGCACAACTCCACCGGGGAAGGTGCCAGAAACGAGTTCTGTTGGTAGTTTTTACACTACCCCGGTAGGCAGCTGAAAGGCACCACAAAACTTGTTCTACCTGCTTTCCGGGCTGAGATGGGGAATCGCTGAATTTTGGACTCGGCTGCTGACAAAATGTTCCAAACACACCCCATGCACAACTCCACCGGGGAAGGTGCCAGAAACGAGTTCTGTTGGTAGTTTTTACACTACCCCGGTAGGCAGCTGAAAGGCACCACAAAAGTTGTTCTACCTGCTTTCTGGGCTGAGATGGGGAATCGCTGAATTTTGGACTCGGCTGGTGACAAAATGTTCCAAACACACCCCATGCACAACTCCACCGGGGAAGGTGCCAGAAAGGAGTTCTGTTGGTAGTTTTTACACTACCCCGGTAGGCAGCTGAAAGGCACCACAAAACTTGTTCTACCTGCTTTCTGGGCTGAGATGGGGAATCGCTGAATTTTGGACTCGGCTGGTGACAAAATGTTCCAAACACACCCCATGCACAACTCCACCGGGGAAGGTGCCAGAAACGAGTTCTGTTGGTAGTTTTTACACTACCCCGGTAGGCAGCTGAAAGGCACCACAAAACTTGTTCTACCTGCTTTCTGGGCTGAGATGGGGAATCGCTGAATTTTGGACTCGGCTGGTGACAAAATGTTCCAAACACACCCCATGCACAACTCCACCGGGGAAGGTGCCAGAAACGAGTTCTGTTGGTAGTTTTTACACTACCCCGGTAGGCAGCTGAAAGGCACCACAAAACTTGTTCTACCTGCTTTCTGGGCTGAGATGGGGAATCGCTGAATTTTGGACTCGGCTGGTGACAAAATGTTCCAAACACACCCCATGCACAACTCCACCGGGGAAGGTGCCAGAAACGAGTTCTGTTGGTAGTTTTTACACTACCCCGGTAGGCAGCTGAAAGGCACCACAAAACTTGTTCTACCTGCTTTCTGGGCTGAGATGGGGAATCGCTGAATTTTGGACTCGGCTGGTGACAAAATGTTCCAAACACACCCCATGCACAACTCCACCGGGGAAGGTGCCAGAAAGGAGTTCTGTTGGTAGTTTTTACACTACCCCGGTAGGCAGCTGAAAGGCACCACAAAACTTGTTGTACCTGCTTTCTGGGCTGAGATGGGGAATCGCTGAATTTTGGACTCGGCTGGTGACAAAATGTTCCAAACACACCCCATGCACAACTCCACCGGGGAAGGTGCCAGAAACGAGTTCTGTTGGTAGTTTTTACACTACCCCGGTAGGCAGCTGAAAGGCACCACAAAACTTGTTCTACCTGCTTTCTGGGCTGAGATGGGGAATCGCTGAATTTTGGACTCGGCTGGTGACAAAATGTTCCAAACACACCCCATGCACAACTCCACCGGGGAAGGTGCCAGAAACGAGTTCTGTTGGTAGTTTTTACACTACCCCGGTAGGCAAGAGAAAGGCACCACAAAACTTGTTCTACCTGCTTTCTGGGCTGAGATGGGGAATCGCTGAATTTTGGACTCGGCTGGTGACAAAATGTTCCAAACACACCCCATGCACAACTCCACCGGGGAAGGTGCCAGAAACGAGTTCTGTTGGTAGTTTTTACACTACCCCGGTAGGCAGCTGAAAGGCACCACAAAACTTGTTCTACCTGCTTTCTGGGCTGAGATGGGGAATCGCTGAATTTTGGACTCGGCTGGTGACAAAATGTTCCAAACACACCCCATGCACACCTCCACCGGGGAAGGTGCCAGAAACGAGTTCTGTTGGTAGTTTTTACACTACCCCGGTAGGCAGCTGAAAGGCACCACAAAAGTTTTTCTACCTGCTTTCTGGGCTGAGATGGGGAATCTCGGCTGGTGACAAAATGTTCCAAACACACCCCATGCACACCTCCACCGGGGAAGGTGCCAGAAACGAGTTCTGTTGGTAGTTTTTACACTACCCCGGTAGGCAGCTGAAAGGCACCACAAAAGTTTTTCTACCTGCTTTCTGGCTGAGATGGGGAATCGCTGAATTTTGGACTCGGCTGGTGACAAAATGTTCCAAACACACCCCATGCACAACTCCACGGGGAAGGTGCCAGAAACGAGTTCTGTTGGTAGTTTTTACACTACCCCGGTAGGCAGCTGAAAGGCACCACAAAACTTGTTCTACCTGCTTTCTGGGCTGAGATGGGGAATCGCTGAATTTTGGACTCGGCTGGTGACAAAATGTTCCAAACACACCCCATGCACAACTCCACCGGGGAAGGTGCCAGAAACGAGTTCTGTTGGTAGTTTTTTACACTACCCCGGTAGGCAGCTGAAAGGCACCACAAAAACTTGTTCTACCTGCTTTCTGGGCTGAGATGGGGAATCGCTGAATTTTCGACTCGGCTGGTGACAAAATGTTCCAAACACACCCCATGCACAACTCCACCGGGGAAGGTGCCAGAAACGAGTTCTGTTGGTAGTTTTTACACTACCCCGGTAGGCAGCTGAAAGGCACCACAAAAACTTGTTCTACCTGCTTTCCGGGCTGAGATGGGGAATCGCTGAATTTTGGACTCGGCTGCTGACAAAATGTTCCAAAACACACCCCATGCACAACTCCACCGGGGAAGGTGCCAGAAACGAGTTCTGTTGGTAGTTTTTTACACTACCCCGGTAGGCAGCTGAAAGGCACCACAAAAGTTGTTCTACCTGCTTTCTGGGCTGAGATGGGGAATCGCTGAATTTTGGACTCGGCTGGTGACAAAATGTTCCAAACACACCCCATGCACAACTCCACCGGGGAAGGTGCCAGAAACGAGTTCTGTTGGTAGTTTTTACACTACTCCGGTAGGCAAGAGAAAGGCACCACAAAACTTGTTCTACCTGCTTTCTGGGCTGAGATGGGGAATAGCTGAATTTTGGACTCGGCTGGTGACAAAATGTTCCAAACACACCCCCATGCACAACTCCACCGGGGAAGGTGCCAGAAACGAGTTCTGTTGGTAGTTTTTACACTACCCCCGGTAGGCAGCTGAAAGGCACCACAAAACTTGTTGTACCTGCTTTCTGGGCTGAGATGGGGAATCGCTGAATTTTGGACTCGGCTGGTGACAAAATGTTCCAAACACACCCCATGCACAACTCCACCGGGGAAGGTGCCAGAAACGAGTTCTGTTGGTAGTTTTTTACACTACCCCGGTAGGCAGCTGAAAGGCACCACAAAACTTGTTCTACCTGCTTTCTGGGCTGAGATGGGGAATCGCTGAATTTTGGACTCGGCTGCTGACAAAATGTTCCAAACACACCCCATGCACAACTCCACCGGGGAAGGTGCCAGAAACGAGTTCTGTTGGTAGTTTTTACACTACCCCGGTAGGCAAGAGAAAAGGCACCACAAAACTTGTTCTAACCTGCTTTCTGGGCTGAGATGGGGAATCGCTGAATTTTGGACTTGGCTGGTGACAAAATGTTCCAAACACACCCCATGCACAACTCCACCGGGGAAGGTGCCAGAAACGAGTTCTGTTGGTAGTTTTTACACTACCCCGGTAGGCAGCTGAAAGGCACCACAAAACTTGTTCTACCTGCTTTCTGGGCTGAGATGGGGAATCGCTGAATTTTGGACTCGGCTGGTGACAAAATGTTCCAACACACCCCATGCACAACTCCACCGGGGAAGGTGCCAGAAACGAGTTCTGTTGGTAGTTTTTACAGTACCCCGGTAGGCAGCTGAAAGGCACCACAAAAGTTTTTCTACCTGCTTTCTGGGCTGAGATGGGGAATCGCTGAATTTTGGACTCGGCTGGTGACAAAAATGTTCCAAACACACCCCATGCACAACTCCACCGGGGAAGGTGCCAGAAAGGAGTTCTGTTGGTAGTTTTTACACTACCCCGGTAGGCAAGAGAAAGGCACCACAAAACTTGTTCTAACCTGCTTTCTGGGCTGAGATGGGGAATCGCTGAATTTTGGACTCGGCTGGTGACAAAATGTTCCAAACACACCCCATGCACAACTCCACCGGGGAAGGTGCCAGAAACGAGTTCTGTTGGTAGTTTTTACACTACCCCGGTAGGCAGCTGAAAGGCACCACAAAACTTGTTCTACCTGCTTTCTGGGCTGAGATGGGGAATCGCTGAATTTTGGACTCGCTGGTGACAAAATGTTCCAAACACACCCCATGCACAACTCCTCCGGGAAGGTGCCAGAAACGAGTTCTGTTGGTAGTTTTTACACTACCCCGGTAGGCAGCTGAAAGGCACCACAAAACTTGTTCTACCTGCTTTCTGGGCTGAGATGGGGAATCGCTGAATTTTGGACTCGGCTGGTGACAAAATGTTCCAAACACACCCCATGCACAACTCCACCGGGGAAGGTGCCAGAAACGAGTTCTGTTGGTAGTTTTTACACTACCCCGGTAGGCAGCTGAAAGGCACCACAAAACTTGTTCTACCTGCTTTCTGGGCTGAGATGGGGAATCGCTGAATTTTGGACTCGGCTGGTGACAAAATGTTCCAAACACACCCCATGCACAAACTCCACCGGGAAGGTGCCAGAAACGAGTTCTGTTGGTACTTTTTACACTACCCCGGTAGGCAGCTGAAAGGCACCACAAAACTTGTTCTACCTGCTTTCTGGGCTGAGATGGGGAATCGCTGAATTTTGGACTCGGCTGGTGACAAAATGTTCCAAACACACCCCATGCACAACTCCACCGGGGAAGGTGCCAGAAACGAGTTCTGTTGGTAGTTTTTACACTACCCCGGTAGGCAGCTGAAAGGCACCACAAAACTTGTTCTATCCTGCTTTCTGGGCTGAGATGGGGAATCGCTGAATTTTTGGACTCGGCTGGTGACAAAATGTTCCAAACACACCCCATGCACAACTCCACCGGGGAAGGTGCCAGAAACGAGTTCTGTTGGTAGTTTTTACACTACCCCGGTAGGCAGCTGAAAGGCACCACAAAACTTGTTCTACCTGCTTTCTGGGCTGAGATGGGGAATCGCTGAATTTTGGACTCGGCTGGTGACAAAATGTTCCAAACACACCCCATGCACAACTCCACCGGGGAAGGTGCCAGAAACGAGTTCTGTTGGTAGTTTTTACACTACCCCGGTAGGCAGCTGAAAGGCACCACAAAACTTGTTCTACCTGCTTTCTGGGCTGAGATGGGGAATCGCTGAATTTTGGACTCGGCTGGTGACAAAATGTTCCAAACACACCCCATGCACAACTCCACCGGGGAAGGTGCCAGAAAGGAGTTCTGTTGGTAGTTTTTACACTACCCCGGTAGGCAAGAGAAAGGCACCACAAAACTTGTTCTACCTGCTTTCTGGGCTGAGATGGGGAATCGCTGAATTTTGGACTCGGCTGGTGACAAAATGTTCCAAACACACCCCATGCACAACTCCACCGGGAAAGGTGCCAGAAACGAGTTCTGTTGGTAGTTTTTACACTACCCCGGTAGGCAGCTGAAAGGCACCACAAAACTTGTTCTACCTGCTTTCTGGGCTGAGATGGGGAATCGCTGAATTTTGGACTCGGCTGGTGACAAAATGTTCCAAACACACCCCATGCACAACTCCACCGGGGAAGGTGCCAGAAACGAGTTCTGTTGGTAGTTTTTACACTACCCCGGTAGGCAGCTGAAAGGCACCACAAAACTTGTTCTACCTGCTTTCTGGGCTGAGATGGGGAATCGCTGAATTTTGGACTCGGCTGGTGACAAAATGTTCCAAACACCACCCCATGCACACCTCCACCGGGGAAGGTGCCAGAAACGAGTTCTGTTGGTAGTTTTTACACTACCCCCGGTAGGCAGCTGAAAGGCACCACAAAACTTGTTCTACCTGCTTTCTGGGCTGAGATGGGGAATCGCTGAATTTTGGACTCGGCTGGTGACAAAATGTTCCAAACACACCCCATGCACAACTCCACCGGGGAAGGTGCCAGAAACGAGTTCTGTTGGTAGTTTTTACACTACCCCGGTAGGCAGCTGAAAGGCACCACAAAACTTGTTCTACCTGCTTTCTGGGCTGAGATGGGGAATCGCTGAATTTTGGACTCGGCTGGTGACAAAATGTTCCAAACACACCCCATGCACAACTCCACCGGGGAAGGTGCCAGAAACGAGTTCTGTTGGTAGTTTTTACACTACCCCGGTAGGCAAGAGAAAGGCACCACAAAACTTGTTCTACCTGCTTTCTGGGCTGAGATGGGGAATCGCTGAATTTTGGACTTGGCTGGTGACAAAATGTTCCAAACACACCCCATGCACAACTCCACCGGGGAAGGTGCCAGAAACGAGTTCTGTTGGTAGTTTTTACACTACCCCGGTAGGCAGCTGAAAGGCACCACAAAACTTGTTCTACCTGCTTTCTGGGCTGAGATGGGGAATCGCTGAATTTTGGACTCGGCTGGTGACAAAATGTTCACAAACACACCCCATGCACAACTCCACCGGGGAAGGTGCCAGAAACGAGTTCTGTTGGTAGTTTTTACAGTACCCCGGTAGGCAGCTGAAAGGCACCACAAAAGTTTTTCTACCTGCTTTCTGGGCTGAGATGGGGAATCGCTGAATTTTGGGACTCGGCTGGTGACAAAATGTTCCAAACACACCCCATGCACAACTCCACCGGGGAAGGTGCCAGAAAGGAGTTCTGTTGGTAGTTTTTACACTACCCCGGTAGGCAAGAGAAAGGCACCACAAAACTTGTTCTACCTGCTTTCTGGGCTGAGATGGGGAATCGCTGAATTTTGGACTCGGCCTGGTGACAAAATGTTCCAAACACACCCCATGCACAACTCCACCGGGGAAGGTGCCAGAAAGGAGTTCTGTGGTAGTTTTTACACTACCCCGGTAGGCAGCTGAAAGGCACCACAAAACTTGTTCTACCTGCTTTCTGGGCTGAGATGGGGAATCGCTGAATTTTGGACTCGGCTGGTGACAAAATGTTCCAAACACACCCCATGCACAAACTCCACCGGGGAAGGTGCCAGAAACGAGTTCTGTTGGTAGTTTTTACACTACCCCGGTAGGCAGCTGAAAGGCACCACAAAACTTGTTCTACCTGCTTTCTGGGCTGAGATGGGGAATCGCTGAATTTTGGACTCGGCTGGTGACAAAATGTTCCAAACACACCCCATGCACAACTCCACCGGGGAAGGTGCCAGAAACGAGTTCTGTTGGTAGTTTTTACACTACCCCGGTAGGCAGCTGAAAGGCACCACAAAACTTGTTCTACCTGCTTTCTGGGCTGAGATGGACAATCGCTGAATTTTGGACTCGGCTGGTGACAAATAGTTCCAAACACACCCCATGCACAACTCCACCGGGGAAGGTGCCAGAAACGAGTTCTGTTGGTAGTTTTTACACTACCCCCGGTAGGCACCTGAAAGGCACCACAAAAACTTGTTCTACCTGCTTTCTGGGCTGAGATGGGGAATCGCTGAATTTTGGACTCGGCTGGTGACAAAATGTTCCAAACACACCCCATGCACAACTCCACGGGGGAAGGTGCCAGAAACGAGTTCTGTTGGTAGTTTTTACACTACCCCGGTAGGCAGCTGAAAGGCACCACAAAACTTGTTATACCTGCTTTCTGGGCTGAGATGGGAATCGCTGAATTTTGGACTCGGCTGCTGACAAAATGTTCCAAACACACACCCCATGCACAACTCCACCGGGGAAGGTGCCAGAAACGAGTTCTGTTGGTAGTTTTTACACTACCCCGGTAGGCAAGAGAAAGGCACCACAAAACTTGTTCTACCTGCTTTCTGGGCTGAGATGGAGAATCGCTGAATTTTGGACTCGGCTGGTGACAAAATGTTCCAAACAACACCCCCATGCACAACTCCACCGGGGAAGGTGCCAGAAACGAGTTCTGTTTGGTAGTTTTTACACTACCCCGGTAGGCAGCTGAAAGGCACCACAAAACTTGTTCTACCTGCTTTCTGGGCTGAGATGGGGAATCGCTGAATTTTGGACTCGGCTGGTGACAAATGTTCCAAACACACCCCATGCACAACTCCACCGGGGAAGGTGCCAGAAACGAGTTCTGTTGGTAGTTTTTACACTACCCCGGTAGGCAGCTGAAAGGCACCACAAAACTTGTTCTACCTGCTTTCTGGGCTGAGATGGGGAATCGCTGAATTTTCGACTCGGCTGGTGACAAAATGTTCCAAACACACCCCATGCACAACTCCACCGGGGAAGGTGCCAGAAACGAGTTCTGTTGGTAGTTTTTACACTACCCCGGTAGGCAGCTGAAAGGCACCACAAAACTTGTTCTACCTGCTTTCTGGGCTGAGATGGGGAATCGCTGAATTTTCGACTCGGCTGGTGACAAAATGTTCCAAACACACCCCATGCACAACTCCACCGGGAAGGTGCCAGAAACGAGTTCTGTTGGTAGTTTTTTACACTACCCCGGTAGGCAGCTGAAAGGCACCACAAAACTTGTTCTACCTGCTTTCTGGGCTGAGATGGGGAATCGCTGAATTTTGGACTCGGCTGGTGACAAAATGTTCCAAACACACCCCATGCACAACTCCACCGTGGAAGGTGCCAGAAACGAGTTCTGTTGGTAGTTTTTACACTACCCCGGTAGGCAGCTGAAAGGCACCACAAAACTTGTTCTACCTGCTTTCTGGGCTGAGATGGGGAATCGCTGAATTTTGGACTCGGCTGGTGACAAAATGTTCCAAACACACCCCATGCACAACTCCACCGGGGAAGGTGCCAGAAACGAGTTCTGTTGGTAGTTTTTACACTACCCCGGTAGGCAAGAGAAAGGCACCACAAAACTTGTTCTACCCTGCTTTCTGGGCTGAGATGGGGAAATCGCTGAATTTTGGACTCGGCTGGTGACAAAATGTTCCAAACACACCCCCATGCACAACTCCACCGGGAAGGTGCCAGAAACGAGTTCTGTTGGTAGTTTTTACAGTACCCCCGGTAGGCAAGAGAAAGGCACCACAAAACTTGTTCTACCTCCTTTCTGGGCTGAGATGGGGAATCGCTGAATTTTGGACTCGGCTGGTGACAAAATGTTCCAAACACACCCCATGCACAACTCCACCGGGGAAGGTGCCAGAAACGAGTTCTGTTGGTAGTTTTTACACTACCCCGGTAGGCAGCTGAAAGGCACCACAAAAACTTGTTCTACCTGCTTTCTGGGCTGAGATGGGGAATCGCTGAATTTTGGACTCGGCTGGTGACAAAATGTTCCAAACACACCCCATGCACAACTCCACCGGGGAAGGTGCCAGAAACGAGTTCTGTTGGTAGTTTTTACACTACCCCCGGTAGGCAAGAGAAAGGCACCACAAAAACTTGTTCTACCTGCTTTCTGGGCTGAGATGGGGAAATCGCTGAATTTTGGACTCGGCTGGTGACAAAATGTTCCAAACACACCCCATGCACAACTCCACCGGGGAAGGTGCCAGAAACGAGTTCTGTTGGTAGTTTTTACACTACCCCGGTAGGCAGCTGAAAGGCACCACAAAACTTGTTCTACCTGCTTTCTGGGCTGAGATGGGGAATCGCTGAATTTTGGACTCGGCTGGTGACAAAATGTTCCAAACACACCCCATGCACACCTCCACCGGGGAAGGTGCCAGAAACGAGTTCTGTTGGTAGTTTTTTACACTACCCCGGTAGGCAGCTGAAAGGCACCACAAAACTTGTTCTACCTGCTTTCTGGGCTGAGATGGGGAATCGCTGAATTTTGGACTCGGCTGGTGACAAAATGTTCCAAAACACACCCCATGCACAACTCCACCGGGGAAGGTGCCAGAAACGAGTTCTGTTGGTAGTTTTTACACTACCCCGGTAGGCAAGAGAAAGGCACCACAAAACTTGTTCTACCTGCTTTCTGGGCTGAGATGGGGAATCGCTGAATTTTGGACTCGGCTGGTGACAAAATGTTCCAAACACACCCATGCACAACTCCACCGGGGAAGGTGCCAGAAACGAGTTCTGTTGGTAGTTTTTACAGTACCCCGGTAGGCAAGAGAAAGGCACCACAAAACTTGTTCTACCTCCTTTCTGGGCTGAGATGGGGAATCGCTGAATTTTGGACTCGGCTGGTGACAAAATGTTCCAAACACACCCCATGCACAAACTCCACCCGGGGAAGGTGCCAGAAACGAGTTCTGTTGGGTAGTTTTTTACACTACCCCGGTAGGCAGCTGAAAGGCACCACAAAACTTGTTCTACCTGCTTTCTGGGCTGAGATGGGGAATCGCTGAATTTTGGACTCGGGCTGGTGACAAAATGTTCCAAACACACCCCATGCACAACTCCACCGGGGAAGGTGCCAGAAACGAGTTCTGTTGGTAGTTTTTACACTACCCCGGTAGGCAAGAGAAAGGCACCACACAAAACTTGTTCTACCTGCTTTCTGGGCTGAGATGGGGAATCGCTGAATTTTGGACTCGGCTGGTGACAAAATGTTTCCAAACACACCCCATTGCCACAACTCCACCGGGGAAGGTGCCAGAAACGAGTTCTGTTGGTAGTTTTTACACTACCCCGGTAGGCAGCTGAAAGGCACCACAAAACTTGTTCTACCTGCTTTCTGGGCTGAGATGGGGAATCGCTGAATTTTGGACTCGGCTGGTGACAAAATGTTCCAAACACACCCCATGCACACCTCCACCGGGGAAGGTGCCAGAAACGAGTTCTGTTGGTAGTTTTTACACTACCCCGGTAGGCAGCTGAAAGGCACCACAAAACTTGTTCTACCTGCTTTCTGGGCTGAGATGGGGAATCGCTGAATTTTGGACTCGGCTGGTGACAAAATGTTCCAAACACACCCCATGCACAACTCCACCGGGGAAGGTGCCAGAAACGAGTTCTGTTGGTAGTTTTTACACTACCCCGGTAGGCAGCTGAAAGGCACCACAAAACTTGTTCTACCTGCTTTCTGGGCTGAGATGGGGAATCGCTGAATTTTGGACTCGGCTGGTGACAAAATGTTCCAAACACACCCCATGCACAACTCCACCGGGGAAGGTGCCAGAAAGGAGTTCTGTTGGTAGTTTTTACACTACCCCGGTAGGCAGCTGAAAGGCACCACAAAACTTGTTCTACCTGCTTTCTGGGCTGAGATGGGGAATCGCTGAATTTTGGACTCGGCTGGTGACAAAATGTTCCAAACACACCCCATGCACAACTCCACCGGGGAAGGTGCCAGAAACGAGTTCTGTTGGTAGTTTTTACACTACCCCGGTAGGCAGCTGAAAGGCACCACAAAACTTGTTCTACCTGCTTTCTGGGCTGAGATGGGGAATCGCTGAATTTTGGACTCGGCTGGTGACAAAATGTTCCAAACACACCCCATGCACAACTCCACCGGGGAAGGTGCCAGAAACGAGTTCTGTTGGTAGTTTTTACACTACCCCGGTAGGCAGCTGAAAGGCACCACAAAACTTGTTCTACCTGCTTTCTGGGCTGAGATGGGGAATCGCTGAATTTTCGACTCGGCTGGTGACAAAATGTTCCAAACACACCCCATGCACAACTCCACCGGGGAAGGTGCCAGAAACGAGTTCTGTTGGTAGTTTTTACACTACCCCGGTAGGCAGCTGAAAGGCACCACAAAACTTGTTCTACCTGCTTTCTGGGCTGAGATGGGGAATCGCTGAATTTTGGACTCGGCTGGTGACAAAATGTTCCAAACACACCCCATGCACAACTCCACCGGGGAAGGTGCCAGAAACGAGTTCTGTTGGTAGTTTTTACACTACCCCGGTAGGCAAGAGAAAGGCACCACAAAACTTGTTCTACCTGCTTTCTGGGCTGAGATGGGGAATCGCTGAATTTTGGACTCGGCTGGTGACAAAATGTTCCAAACACACCCCATGCACAACTCCACCGGGGAAGGTGCCAGAAACGAGTTCTGTTGGTAGTTTTTACAGTACCCCGGTAGGCAAGAGAAAGGCACCACAAAACTTGTTCTACCTCCTTTCTGGGCTGAGATGGGGAATCGCTGAATTTTGGACTCGGCTGGTGACAAAATGTTCCAAACACACCCCATGCACAACTCCACCGGGGAAGGTGCCAGAAACGAGTTCTGTTGGTAGTTTTTACACTACCCCGGTAGGCACCTGAAAGGCACCACAAAAGTTTTTCTACCTGCTTTCTGGGCTGAGATGGGGAATCGCTGAATTTTGGACTCGGCTGGTGACAAAATGTTCCAAACACACCCCATGCACAACTCCACCGGGGAAGGTGCCAGAAAGGAGTTCTGTTGGTAGTTTTTACACTACCCCGGTAGGCAGCTGAAAGGCACCACAAAACTTGTTCTACCTGCTTTCTGGGCTGAGATGGGGAATCGCTGAATTTTGGACTCGGCTGGTGACAAAATGTTCCAAACACACCCCATGCACAACTCCACCGGGGAAGGTGCCAGAAACGAGTTCTGTTGGTAGTTTTTACACTACCCCGGTAGGCAGCTGAAAGGCACCACAAAACTTGTTCTACCTGCTTTCTGGGCTGAGATGGGGAATCGCTGAATTTTGGACTCGGCTGGTGACAAAATGTTCCAAACACACCCCATGCACAACTCCACCGGGGAAGGTGCCAGAAAGGAGTTCTGTTGGTAGTTTTTACACTACCCCGGTAGGCACCTGAAAGGCACCACAAAACTTGTTCTACCTGCTTTCTGGGCTGAGATGGGGAATCGCTGAATTTTGGACTCGGCTGGTGACAAAATGTTCCAAACACACCCCATGCACAACTCCACCGGGGAAGGTGCCAGAAACGAGTTCTGTTGGTAGTTTTTACACTACCCCGGTAGGCAGCTGAAAGGCACCACAAAACTTGTTCTACCTGCTTTCTGGGCTGAGATGGGGAATCGCTGAATTTTGGACTCGGCTGGTGACAAAATGTTCCAAACACACCCCATGCACAACTCCACCGGGGAAGGTGCCAGAAACGAGTTCTGTTGGTAGTTTTTACACTACCCCGGTAGGCAGCTGAAAGGCACCACAAAACTTGTTCTACCTGCTTTCTGGGCTGAGATGGGGAATCGCTGAATTTTGGACTCGGCTGGTGACAAAATGTTCCAAACACACCCCATGCACAACTCCACCGGGGAAGGTGCCAGAAAGGAGTTCTGTTGGTAGTTTTTACACTACCCCGGTAGGCAGCTGAAAGGCACCACAAAACTTGTTCTACCTGCTTTCTGGGCTGAGATGGGGAATCGCTGAATTTTGGACTCGGCTGGTGACAAAATGTTCCAAACACACCCCATGCACAACTCCACCGGGGAAGGTGCCAGAAACGAGTTCTGTTGGTAGTTTTTACACTACCCCGGTAGGCAGCTGAAAGGCACCACAAAACTTGTTCTACCTGCTTTCTGGGCTGAGATGGGGAATCGCTGAATTTTGGACTCGGCTGGTGACAAAATGTTCCAAACACACCCCATGCACAACTCCACCGGGGAAGGTGCCAGAAACGAGTTCTGTTGGTAGTTTTTACACTACCCCGGTAGGCAGCTGAAAGGCACCACAAAACTTGTTCTACCTGCTTTCTGGGCTGAGATGGGGAATCGCTGAATTTTGGACTCGGCTGGTGACAAAATGTTCCAAACACACCCCATGCACAACTCCACCGGGGAAGGTGCCAGAAAGGAGTTCTGTTGGTAGTTTTTACACTACCCCGGTAGGCAGCTGAAAGGCACCACAAAACTTGTTCTACCTGCTTTCTGGGCTGAGATGGGGAATCGCTGAATTTTGGACTCGGCTGCTGACAAAATGTTCCAAACACACCCCATGCACAACTCCACCGGGGAAGGTGCCAGAAACGAGTTCTGTTGGTAGTTTTTACACTACCCCGGTAGGCAGCTGAAAGGCACCACAAAACTTGTTCTACCTGCTTTCTGGGCTGAGATGGGGAATCGCTGAATTTTGGACTCGGCTGGTGACAAAATGTTCCAAACACACCCCATGCACAACTCCACCGGGGAAGGTGCCAGAAACGAGTTCTGTTGGTAGTTTTTACACTACCCCGGTAGGCAGCTGAAAGGCACCACAAAACTTGTTCTACCTGCTTTCTGGGCTGAGATGGGGAATCGCTGAATTTTGGACTCGGCTGGTGACAAAATGTTCCAAACACACCCCATGCACAACTCCACCGGGGAAGGTGCCAGAAACGAGTTCTGTTGGTAGTTTTTACACTACCCCGGTAGGCAGCTGAAAGGCACCACAAAACTTGTTCTACCTGCTTTCTGGGCTGAGATGGGGAATCGCTGAATTTTGGACTCGGCTGGTGACAAAATGTTCCAAACACACCCCATGCACAACTCCACCGGGGAAGGTGCCAGAAACGAGTTCTGTTGGTAGTTTTTACACTACCCCGGTAGGCAAGAGAAAGGCACCACAAAACTTGTTCTACCTGCTTTCTGGGCTGAGATGGGGAATCGCTGAATTTTGGACTCGGCTGGTGACAAAATGTTCCAAACACACCCCATGCACAACTCCACCGGGGAAGGTGCCAGAAATGAGTTCTGTTGGTAGTTTTTACACTACCCCGGTAGGCAGCTGAAAGGCACCACAAAACTTGTTCTACCTGCTTTCTGGGCTGAGATGGGGAATCGCTGAATTTTGGACTCGGCTGGTGACAAAATGTTCCAAACACACCCCATGCACAACTCCACCGGGGAAGGTGCCAGAAACGAGTTCTGTTGGTAGTTTTTACACTACCCCGGTAGGCACCTGAAAGGCACCACAAAACTTGTTCTACCTGCTTTCTGGGCTGAGATGGGGAATCGCTGAATTTTGGACTCGGCTGGTGACAAAATGTTCCAAACACACCCCATGCACAACTCCACGGGGGAAGGTGCCAGAAACGAGTTCTGTTGGTAGTTTTTACACTACCCCGGTAGGCAGCTGAAAGGCACCACAAAACTTGTTCTACCTGCTTTCTGGGCTGAGATGGGGAATCGCTGAATTTTGGACTCGGCTGGTGACAAAATGTTCCAAACACACCCCATGCACAACTCCACCGGGGAAGGTGCCAGAAACGAGTTCTGTTGGTAGTTTTTACACTACCCCCGGTAGGCAGCTGAAAGGCACCACAAAACTTGTTCTACCTGCTTTCTGGGCTGAGATGGGGAATCGCTGAATTTTGGACTCGGCTGGTGACAAAATGTTCCAAACACACCCCATGCACAACTCCACCGGGGAAGGTGCCAGAAACGAGTTCTGTTGGTAGTTTTTACACTACCCCGGTAGGCAGCTGAAAGGCACCACAAAACTTGTTCTACCTGCTTTCTGGGCTGAGATGGGGAATCGCTGAATTTTGGACTCGGCTGGTGACAAAATGTTCCAAACACACCCCATGCACAACTCCACCGGGGAAGGTGCCAGAAACGAGTTCTGTTGGTAGTTTTTACACTACCCCGGTAGGCAGCTGAAAGGCACCACAAAACTTGTTCTACCTGCTTTCTGGGCTGAGATGGGGAATCGCTGAATTTTGGACTCGGCTGGTGACAAAATGTTCCAAACACACCCCATGCACAACTCCACCGGGGAAGGTGCCAGAAACGAGTTCTGTTGGTAGTTTTTACAGTACCCCGGTAGGCAGCTGAAAGGCACCACAAAACTTGTTCTACCTGCTTTCTGGGCTGAGATGGGGAATCGCTGAATTTTGGACTCGGCTGGTGACAAAATGTTCCAAACACACCCCATGCACAACTCCACCGGGGAAGGTGCCAGAAACGAGTTCTGTTGGTAGTTTTTACACTACCCCGGTAGGCACCTGAAAGGCACCACAAAACTTGTTCTACCTGCTTTCTGGGCTGAGATGGGGAATCGCTGAATTTTGGACTCGGCTGGTGACAAAATGTTCCAAACACACCCCATGCACAACTCCACCGGGGAAGGTGCCAGAAACGAGTTCTGTTGGTAGTTTTTACACTACCCCGGTAGGCAAGAGAAAGGCACCACAAAACTTGTTCTACCTGCTTTCTGGGCTGAGATGGGGAATCGCTGAATTTTGGACTCGGCTGGTGACAAAATGTTCCAAACACACCCCATGCACAACTCCACGGGGGAAGGTGCCAGAAACGAGTTCTGTTGGTATTTTTTACACTACCCCGGTAGGCAAGAGAAAGGCACCACAAAACTTGTTCTACCTGCTTTCTGGGCTGAGATGGGGAATCGCTGAATTTTGGACTCGGCTGGTGACAAAATGTTCCAAACACACCCCATGCACAACTCCACGGGGGAAGGTGCCAGAAACGAGTTCTGTTGGTAGTTTTTACACTACCCCGGTAGGCAGCTGAAAGGCACCACAAAACTTGTTCTACCTGCTTTCTGGGCTGAGATGGGGAATCGCTGAATTTTGGACTCGGCTGGTGACAAAATGTTCCAAACACACCCCATGCACAACTCCACCGGGGAAGGTGCCAGAAACGAGTTCTGTTGGTAGTTTTTACACTACCCCGGTAGGCAGCTGAAAGGCACCACAAAACTTGTTCTACCTGCTTTCTGGGCTGAGATGGGGAATCGCTGAATTTTGGACTCGGCTGGTGACAAAATGTTCCAAACACACCCCATGCACAACTCCACCGGGGAAGGTGCCAGAAACGAGTTCTGTTGGTAGTTTTTACACTACCCCGGTAGGCAGCTGAAAGGCACCACAAAACTTGTTCTACCTGCTTTCTGGGCTGAGATGGGGAATCGCTGAATTTTGGACTCGGCTGGTGACAAAATGTTCCAAACACACCCCATGCACAACTCCACCGGGGAAGGTGCCAGAAACGAGTTCTGTTGGTAGTTTTTACACTACCCCGGTAGGCAGCTGAAAGGCACCACAAAACTTGTTCTACCTGCTTTCTGGGCTGAGATGGGGAATCGCTGAATTTTGGACTCGGCTGGTGACAAAATGTTCCAAACACACCCCATGCACAACTCCACCGGGGAAGGTGCCAGAAACGAGTTCTGTTGGTAGTTTTTACAGTACCCCGGTAGGCAGCTGAAAGGCACCACAAAACTTGTTCTACCTGCTTTCTGGGCTGAGATGGGGAATCGCTGAATTTTGGACTCGGCTGGTGACAAAATGTTCCAAACACACCCCATGCACAACTCCACCGGGGAAGGTGCCAGAAACGAGTTCTGTTGGTAGTTTTTACACTACCCCGGTAGGCACCTGAAAGGCACCACAAAACTTGTTCTACCTGCTTTCTGGGCTGAGATGGGGAATCGCTGAATTTTGGACTCGGCTGGTGACAAAATGTTCCAAACACACCCCATGCACAACTCCACCGGGGAAGGTGCCAGAAACGAGTTCTGTTGGTAGTTTTTACACTACCCCGGTAGGCAAGAGAAAGGCACCACAAAACTTGTTCTACCTGCTTTCTGGGCTGAGATGGGGAATCGCTGAATTTTGGACTCGGCTGGTGACAAAATGTTCCAAACACACCCCATGCACAACTCCACGGGGGAAGGTGCCAGAAACGAGTTCTGTTGGTATTTTTTACACTACCCCGGTAGGCAAGAGAAAGGCACCACAAAACTTGTTCTACCTGCTTTCTGGGCTGAGATGGGGAATCGCTGAATTTTGGACTCGGCTGGTGACAAAATGTTCCAAACACACCCCATGCACAACTCCACCGGGGAAGGTGCCAGAAACGAGTTCTGTTGGTAGTTTTTACACTACCCCGGTAGGCAGCTGAAAGGCACCACAAAACTTGTTCTACCTGCTTTCTGGGCTGAGATGGGGAATCGCTGAATTTTGGACTCGGCTGGTGACAAAATGTTCCAAACACACCCCATGCACAACTCCACCGGGGAAGGTGCCAGAAACGAGTTCTGTTGGTAGTTTTTACACTACCCCGGTAGGCAGCTGAAAGCCACCACAAAACTTGTTGTACCTGCTTTCTGGGCTGAGATGGGGAATCGCTGAATTTTGGACTCGGCTGGTGACAAAATGTTCCAAACACACCCCATGCACAACTCCACCGGGGAAGGTGCCAGAAACGAGTTCTGTTGGTAGTTTTTACACTACCCCGGTAGGCAGCTGAAAGGCACCACAAAACTTGTTCTACCTGCTTTCTGGGCTGAGATGGGGAATCGCTGAATTTTGGACTCGGCTGGTGACAAAATGTTCCAAACACACCCCATGCACAACTCCACCGGGGAAGGTGCCAGAAACGAGTTCTGTTGGTAGTTTTTACACTACCCCGGTAGGCAGCTGAAAGGCACCACAAAACTTGTTCTACCTGCTTTCTGGGCTGAGATGGGGAATCGCTGAATTTTGGACTCGGCTGGTGACAAAATGTTCCAAACACACCCCATGCACAACTCCACCGGGGAAGGTGCCAGAAACGAGTTCTGTTGGTAGTTTTTACACTACCCCGGTAGGCAGCTGAAAGGCACCACAAAACTTGTTCTACCTGCTTTCTGGGCTGAGATGGGGAATCGCTGAATTTTGGACTCGGCTGGTGACAAAATGTTCCAAACACACCCCATGCACAACTCCACCGGGGAAGGTGCCAGAAACGAGTTCTGTTGGTAGTTTTTACACTACCCCGGTAGGCAAGAGAAAGGCACCACAAAACTTGTTCTACCTGCTTTCTGGGCTGAGATGGGGAATCGCTGAATTTTGGACTCGGCTGGTGACAAAATGTTCCAAACACACCCCATGCACAACTCCACCGGGGAAGGTGCCAGAAACGAGTTCTGTTGGTAGTTTTTACACTACCCCGGTAGGCAGCTGAAAGGCACCACAAAACTTGTTGTACCTGCTTTCTGGGCTGAGATGGGGAATCGCTGAATTTTGGACTCGGCTGCTGACAAAATGTTCCAAACACACCCCATGCACAACTCCACCGGGGAAGGTGCCAGAAACGAGTTCTGTTGGTAGTTTTTACACTACCCCGGTAGGCAGCTGAAAGGCACCACAAAAGTTGTTCTACCTGCTTTCTGGGCTGAGATGGGGAATCGCTGAATTTTGGACTCGGCTGGTGACAAAATGTTCCAAACACACCCCATGCACAACTCCACCGGGGAAGGTGCCAGAAACGAGTTCTGTTGGTAGTTTTTACACTACCCCGGTAGGCAGCTGAAAGGCACCACAAAACTTGTTGTACCTGCTTTCTGGGCTGAGATGGGGAATCGCTGAATTTTGGACTCGGCTGGTGACAAAATGTTCCAAACACACCCCATGCACAACTCCACCGGGGAAGGTGCCAGAAACGAGTTCTGTTGGTAGTTTTTACAGTACCCCGGTAGGCAGCTGAAAGGCACCACAAAACTTGTTCTACCTGCTTTCTGGGCTGAGATGGGGAATCGCTGAATTTTGGACTCGGCTGGTGACAAAATGTTCCAAACACACCCCATGCACAACTCCACCGGGGAAGGTGCCAGAAACGAGTTCTGTTGGTAGTTTTTACACTACCCCGGTAGGCAAGAGAAAGGCACCACAAAACTTGTTCTACCTGCTTTCTGGGCTGAGATGGGGAATCGCTGAATTTTGGACTCGGCTGGTGACAAAATGTTCCAAACACACCCCATGCACAACTCCACCGGGGAAGGTGCCAGAAACGAGTTCTGTTGGTAGTTTTTACACTACCCCGGTAGGCAGCTGAAAGGCACCACAAAACTTGTTCTACCTGCTTTCTGGGCTGAGATGGGGAATCGCTGAATTTTGGACTCGGCTGCTGACAAAATGTTCCAAACACACCCCATGCACAACTCCACCGGGGAAGGTGCCAGAAACGAGTTCTGTTGGTACTTTTTACACTACCCCGGTAGGCAGCTGAAAGGCACCACAAAAGTTTTTCTACCTGCTTTCTGGGCTGAGATGGGGAATCGCTGAATTTTCGACTCGGCTGGTGACAAAATGTTCCAAACACACCCCATGCACAACTCCACCGGGGAAGGTGCCAGAAACGAGTTCTGTTGGTAGTTTTTACACTACCCCGGTAGGCACCTGAAAGGCACCACAAAACTTGTTGTACCTGCTTTCTGGGCTGAGATGGGGAATCGCTGAATTTTGGACTCGGCTGGTGACAAAATGTTCCAAACACACCCCATGCACAACTCCACCGGGGAAGGTGCCAGAAACGAGTTCTGTTGGTACTTTTTACACTACCCCGGTAGGCAGCTGAAAGGCACCACAAAACTTGTTCTACCTGCTTTCTGGGCTGAGATGGGGAATCGCTGAATTTTGGACTCGGCTGGTGACAAAATGTTCCAAACACACCCCATGCACAACTCCACCGGGGAAGGTGCCAGAAACGAGTTCTGTTGGTAGTTTTTACACTACCCCGGTAGGCAAGAGAAAGGCACCACAAAACTTGTTCTACCTGCTTTCTGGGCTGAGATGGGGAATCGCTGAATTTTGGACTCGGCTGGTGACAAAATGTTCCAAACACACCCCATGCACAACTCCACCGGGGAAGGTGCCAGAAACGAGTTCTGTTGGTAGTTTTTACACTACCCTGGTAGGCAGCTGAAAGGCACCACAAATCTTGTTGTACCTGCTTTCTGGGCTGAGATGGGGAATCGCTGAATTTTGGACTCGGCTGGTGACAAAATGTTCCAAACACACCCCATGCACAACTCCACCGGGGAAGGTGCCAGAAACGAGTTCTGTTGGTAGTTTTTACACTACCCCGGTAGGCAGCTGAAAGGCACCACAAAACTTGTTCTACCTGCTTTCTGGGCTGAGATGGGGAATCGCTGAATTTTGGACTCGGCTGGTGACAAAATGTTCCAAACACACCCCATGCACAACTCCACCGGGGAAGGTGCCAGAAACGAGTTCTGTTGGTAGTTTTTACACTACCCCCGGTAGGCACCTGAAAGGCACCACAAAACTTGTTCTACCTGCTTTCTGGGCTGAGATGGGGAATCGCTGAATTTTGGACTCGGCTGGTGACAAAATGTTCCAAACACACCCCATGCACAACTCCACCGGGGAAGGTGCCAGAAACGAGTTCTGTTGGTAGTTTTTACACTACCCCGGTAGGCAAGAGAAAGGCACCACAAAACTTGTTCTACCTGCTTTCTGGGCTGAGATGGGGAATCGCTGAATTTTGGACTCCGCTGGTGACAAAATGTTCCAAACACACCCCATGCACAACTCCACCGGGGAAGGTGCCAGAAACGAGTTCTGTTGGTAGTTTTTACACTACCCCGGTAGGCAGCTGAAAGGCACCACAAAACTTGTTCTACCTGCTTTCTGGGCTGAGATGGGGAATCGCTGAATTTTGGACTCGGCTGGTGACAAAATGTTCCAAACACACCCCATGCACAACTCCACCGGGGAAGGTGCCAGAAAGGAGTTCTGTTGGTAGTTTTTACACTACCCCGGTAGGCACCTGAAAGGCACCACAAAACTTGTTGTACCTGCTTTCTGGGCTGAGATGGGGAATCGCTGAATTTTGGACTCGGCTGGTGACAAAATGTTCCAAACACACCCCATGCACAACTCCACCGGGGAAGGTGCCAGAAACGAGTTCTGTTGGTAGTTTTTACACTACCCCGGTAGGCAGCTGAAAGGCACCACAAAACTTGTTCTACCTGCTTTCTGGGCTGAGATGGGGAATCGCTGAATTTTGGACTCGGCTGGTGACAAAATGTTCCAAACACACCCCATGCACAACTCCACCGGGGAAGGTGCCAGAAACGAGTTCTGTTGGTAGTTTTTACACTACCCCGGTAGGCAGCTGAAAGGCACCACAAAACTTGTTCTACCTGCTTTCTGGGCTGAGATGGGGAATCGCTGAATTTTGGACTCGGCTGGTGACAAAATGTTCCAAACACACCCCATGCACAACTCCACCGGGGAAGGTGCCAGAAACGAGTTCTGTTGGTAGTTTTTACAGTACCCCGGTAGGCAGCTGAAAGGCACCACAAAACTTGTTCTACCTGCTTTCTGGGCTGAGATGGGGAATCGCTGAATTTTGGACTCGGCTGGTGACAAAATGTTCCAAACACACCCCATGCACAACTCCACCGGGGAAGGTGCCAGAAACAAGTTCTGTTGGTAGTTTTTACACTACCCCGGTAGGCAAGAGAAAGGCACCACAAAACTTGTTCTACCTGCTTTCTGGGCTGAGATGGGGAATCGCTGAATTTTCGACTCGGCTGGTGACAAAATGTTCCAAACACACCCCATGCACAACTCCACCGGGGAAGGTGCCAGAAACGAGTTCTGTTGGTAGTTTTTACACTACCCCGGTAGGCAGCTGAAAGGCACCACAAAACTTGTTCTACCTGCTTTCTGGGCTGAGATGGGGAATCGCTGAATTTTGGACTCGGCTGGTGACAAAATGTTCCAAACACACCCCATGCACAACTCCACCGGGGAAGGTGCCAGAAACGAGTTCTGTTGGTAGTTTTTACACTACCCCGGTAGGCAGCTGAAAGGCACCACAAAACTTGTTCTACCTGCTTTCTGGGCTGAGATGGGGAATCGCTGAATTTTGGACTCGGCTGGTGACAAAATGTTCCAAACACACCCCATGCACAACTCCACCGGGGAAGGTGCCAGAAACGAGTTCTGTTGGTACTTTTTACACTACCCCGGTAGGCAGCTGAAAGGCACCACAAAACTTGTTCTACCTGCTTTCTGGGCTGAGATGGGGAATCGCTGAATTTTGGACTCGGCTGCTGACAAAATGTTCCAAACACACCCCATGCACAACTCCACCGGGGAAGGTGCCAGAAACGAGTTCTGTTGGTAGTTTTTACACTACCCCGGTAGGCAAGAGAAAGGCACCACAAAACTTGTTCTACCTGCTTTCTGGGCTGAGATGGGGAATCGCTGAATTTTGGACTCGGCTGGTGACAAAATGTTCCAAACACACCCCATGCACAACTCCACCGGGGAAGGTGCCAGAAACGAGTTCTGTTGGTAGTTTTTACACTACCCCGGTAGGCAGCTGAAAGGCACCACAAAACTTGTTCTACCTGCTTTCTGGGCTGAGATGGGGAATCGCTGAATTTTGGACTCGGCTGGTGACAAAATGTTCCAAACACACCCCATGCACAACTCCACCGGGGAAGGTGCCAGAAACGAGTTCTGTTGGTAGTTTTTACACTACCCCGGTAGGCAGCTGAAAGGCACCACAAAACTTGTTGTACCTGCTTTCTGGGCTGAGATGGGGAATCGCTGAATTTTGGACTCGGCTGGTGACAAAATGTTCCAAACACACCCCATGCACAACTCCACCGGGGAAGGTGCCAGAAACGAGTTCTGTTGGTAGTTTTTACACTACCCCGGTAGGCAGCTGAAAGGCACCACAAAACTTGTTGTACCTGCTTTCTGGGCTGAGATGGGGAATCGCTGAATTTTGGACTCGGCTGGTGACAAAATGTTCCAAACACACCCCATGCACAACTCCACCGGGGAAGGTGCCAGAAACGAGTTCTGTTGGTAGTTTTTACACTACCCCGGTAGGCAGCTGAAAGGCACCACAAAACTTGTTCTACCTGCTTTCTGGGCTGAGATGGGGAATCGCTGAATTTTGGACTCGGCTGGTGACAAAATGTTCCAAACACACCCCATGCACAACTCCACCGGGGAAGGTGCCAGAAACGAGTTCTGTTGGTAGTTTTTACACTACCCCGGTAGGCAGCTGAAAGGCACCACAAAACTTGTTCTACCTGCTTTCTGGGCTGAGATGGGGAATCGCTGAATTTTGGACTCGGCTGGTGACAAAATGTTCCAAACACACCCCATGCACAACTCCACCGGGGAAGGTGCCAGAAACGAGTTCTGTTGGTAGTTTTTACACTACCCCGGTAGGCAGCTGAAAGGCACCACAAAACTTGTTCTACCTGCTTTCTGGGCTGAGATGGGGAATCGCTGAATTTTGGACTCGGCTGGTGACAAAATGTTCCAAACACACCCCATGCACAACTCCACCGGGGAAGGTGCCAGAAACGAGTTCTGTTGGTAGTTTTTACACTACCCCGGTAGGCAGCTGAAAGGCACCACAAAACTTGTTCTACCTGCTTTCTGGGCTGAGATGGGGAATCGCTGAATTTTGGACTCGGCTGGTGACAAAATGTTCCAAACACACCCCATGCACAACTCCACCGGGGAAGGTGCCAGAAACGAGTTCTGTTGGTAGTTTTTACACTACCCCGGTAGGCAGCTGAAAGGCACCACAAAAGTTTTTCTACCTGCTTTCTGGGCTGAGATGGGGAATCGCTGAATTTTGGACTCGGCTGGTGACAAAATGTTCCAAACACACCCCATGCACAACTCCACCGGGGAAGGTGCCAGAAACGAGTTCTGTTGGTAGTTTTTACACTACCCCGGTAGGCACCTGAAAGGCACCACAAAACTTGTTGTACCTGCTTTCTGGGCTGAGATGGGGAATCGCTGAATTTTGGACTCGGCTGGTGACAAAATGTTCCAAACACACCCCATGCACAACTCCACCGGGGAAGGTGCCAGAAACGAGTTCTGTTGGTAGTTTTTACACTACCCCGGTAGGCAGCTGAAAGGCACCACAAAACTTGTTCTACCTGCTTTCTGGGCTGAGATGGGGAATCGCTGAATTTTGGACTCGGCTGGTGACAAAATGTTCCAAACACACCCCATGCACAACTCCACCGGGGAAGGTGCCAGAAACGAGTTCTGTTGGTAGTTTTTACACTACCCCGGTAGGCAAGAGAAAGGCACCACAAAACTTGTTCTACCTGCTTTCTGGGCTGAGATGGGGAATCGCTGAATTTTGGACTCGGCTGGTGACAAAATGTTCCAAACACACCCCATGCACAACTCCACCGGGGAAGGTGCCAGAAACGAGTTCTGTTGGTAGTTTTTACACTACCCCGGTAGGCAGCTGAAAGGCACCACAAAACTTGTTGTACCTGCTTTCTGGGCTGAGATGGGGAATCGCTGAATTTTGGACTCGGCTGGTGACAAAATGTTCCAAACACACCCCATGCACAACTCCACCGGGGAAGGTGCCAGAAACGAGTTCTGTTGGTAGTTTTTACACTACCCCGGTAGGCAGCTGAAAGGCACCACAAAACTTGTTCTACCTGCTTTCTGGGCTGAGATGGGGAATCGCTGAATTTTGGACTCGGCTGCTGACAAAATGTTCCAAACACACCCCATGCACAACTCCACCGGGGAAGGTGCCAGAAACGAGTTCTGTTGGTAGTTTTTACACTACCCCGGTAGGCAGCTGAAAGGCACCACAAAAGTTGTTCTACCTGCTTTCTGGGCTGAGATGGGGAATCGCTGAATTTTGGACTCGGCTGGTGACAAAATGTTCCAAACACACCCCATGCACAACTCCACCGGGGAAGGTGCCAGAAACGAGTTCTGTTGGTAGTTTTTACACTACCCCGGTAGGCAGCTGAAAGGCACCACAAAACTTGTTGTACCTGCTTTCTGGGCTGAGATGGGGAATCGCTGAATTTTGGACTCGGCTGGTGACAAAATGTTCCAAACACACCCCATGCACAACTCCACCGGGGAAGGTGCCAGAAACGAGTTCTGTTGGTAGTTTTTACACTACCCCGGTAGGCAGCTGAAAGGCACCACAAAACTTGTTCTACCTGCTTTCTGGGCTGAGATGGGGAATCGCTGAATTTTGGACTCGGCTGGTGACAAAATGTTCCAAACACACCCCATGCACAACTCCACCGGGGAAGGTGCCAGAAACGAGTTCTGTTGGTAGTTTTTACACTACCCCGGTAGGCAAGAGAAAGGCACCACAAAACTTGTTCTACCTGCTTTCTGGGCTGAGATGGGGAATCGCTGAATTTTGGACTCGGCTGGTGACAAAATGTTCCAAACACACCCCATGCACAACTCCACCGGGGAAGGTGCCAGAAACGAGTTCTGTTGGTAGTTTTTACACTACCCCGGTAGGCAGCTGAAAGGCACCACAAAACTTGTTCTACCTGCTTTCTGGGCTGAGATGGGGAATCGCTGAATTTTGGACTCGGCTGGTGACAAAATGTTCCAAACACACCCCATGCACAACTCCACCGGGGAAGGTGCCAGAAACGAGTTCTGTTGGTAGTTTTTACACTACCCCGGTAGGCAGCTGAAAGGCACCACAAAAGTTTTTCTACCTGCTTTCTGGGCTGAGATGGGGAATCGCTGAATTTTCGACTCGGCTGGTGACAAAATGTTCCAAACACACCCCATGCACAACTCCACCGGGGAAGGTGCCAGAAACGAGTTCTGTTGGTAGTTTTTACACTACCCCGGTAGGCACCTGAAAGGCACCACAAAACTTGTTGTACCTGCTTTCTGGGCTGAGATGGGGAATCGCTGAATTTTGGACTCGGCTGGTGACAAAATGTTCCAAACACACCCCATGCACAACTCCACCGGGGAAGGTGCCAGAAACGAGTTCTGTTGGTACTTTTTACACTACCCCGGTAGGCAGCTGAAAGGCACCACAAAACTTGTTCTACCTGCTTTCTGGGCTGAGATGGGGAATCGCTGAATTTTGGACTCGGCTGGTGACAAAATGTTCCAAACACACCCCATGCACAACTCCACCGGGGAAGGTGCCAGAAACGAGTTCTGTTGGTAGTTTTTACACTACCCCGGTAGGCAAGAGAAAGGCACCACAAAACTTGTTCTACCTGCTTTCTGGGCTGAGATGGGGAATCGCTGAATTTTGGACTCGGCTGGTGACAAAATGTTCCAAACACACCCCATGCACAACTCCACCGGGGAAGGTGCCAGAAACGAGTTCTGTTGGTAGTTTTTACACTACCCCGGTAGGCAGCTGAAAGGCACCACAAAACTTGTTCTACCTGCTTTCTGGGCTGAGATGGGGAATCGCTGAATTTTGGACTCGGCTGGTGACAAAATGTTCCAAACACACCCCATGCACAACTCCACCGGGGAAGGTGCCAGAAACGAGTTCTGTTGGTAGTTTTTACACTACCCCGGCAGGCAGCTGAAAGGCACCACAAAACTTGTTCTACCTGCTTTCTGGGCTGAGATGGGGAATCGCTGAATTTTCGACTCGGCTGGTGACAAAATGTTCCAAACACACCCCATGCACAACTCCACCGGGGAAGGTGCCAGAAACGAGTTCTGTTGGTAGTTTTTACACTACCCCGGTAGGCAGCTGAAAGGCACCACAAAACTTGTTCTACCTGCTTTCTGGGCTGAGATGGGGAATCGCTGAATTTTCGACTCGGCTGGTGACAAAATGTTCCAAACACACCCCATGCACAACTCCACCGGGGAAGGTGCCAGAAACGAGTTCTGTTGGTAGTTTTTACACTACCCCGGTAGGCAGCTGAAAGGCACCACAAAACTTGTTCTACCTGCTTTCTGGGCTGAGATGGGGAATCGCTGAATTTTGGACTCGGCTGGTGACAAAATGTTCCAAACACACCCCATGCACAACTCCACTGGGGAAGGTGCCAGAAACGAGTTCTGTTGGTAGTTTTTACACTACCCCGGTAGGCAAGAGAAAGGCACCACAAAACTTGTTCTACCTGCTTTCTGGGCTGAGATGGAGAATCGCTGAATTTTGGACTCGGCTGGTGACAAAATGTTCCAAACACACCCCATGCACAACTCCACCGGGGAAGGTGCCAGAAACGAGTTCTGTTGGTAGTTTTTTACACTACCCCGGTAGGCAGCTGAAAGGCACCACAAAACTTGTTCTACCTGCTTTCTGGGCTGAGATGGGGAATCGCTGAATTTTGGACTCGGCTGGTGACAAAATGTTCCAAACACACCCCATGCACAACTCCACCGGGGAAGGTGCCAGAAACGAGTTCTGTTGGTAGTTTTTACACTACCCCGGTAGGCAGCTGAAAGGCACCACAAAACTTGTTCTACCTGCTTTCTGGGCTGAGATGGGGAATCGCTGAATTTTGGACTCGGCTGGTGACAAAATGTTCCAAACACACCCCATGCACAACTCCACCGGGGAAGGTGCCAGAAACGAGTTCTGTTGGTAGTTTTTACACTACCCCGGTAGGCAGCTGAAAGGCACCACAAAACTTGTTCTACCTGCTTTCTGGGCTGAGATGGGGAATCGCTGAATTTTGGACTCGGCTGGTGACAAAATGTTCCAAACACACCCCATGCACAACTCCACCGGGGAAGGTGCCAGAAACGAGTTCTGTTGGTAGTTTTTACACTACCCCGGTAGGCAGCTGAAAGGCACCACAAAACTTGTTCTACCTGCTTTCTGGGCTGAGATGGGGAATCGCTGAATTTTGGACTCGGCTGGTGACAAAATGTTCCAAACACACCCCATGCACAACTCCACCGGGGAAGGTGCCAGAAACGAGTTCTGTTGGTAGTTTTTACACTACCCCGGTAGGCAGCTGAAAGGCACCACAAAACTTGTTCTACCTGCTTTCTGGGCTGAGATGGGGAATCGCTGAATTTTGGACTCGGCTGGTGACAAAATGTTCCAAACACACCCCATGCACAACTCCACCGGGGAAGGTGCCAGAAACGAGTTCTGTTGGTAGTTTTTACACTACCCCGGTAGGCAGCTGAAAGGCACCACAAAACTTGTTCTACCTGCTTTCTGGGCTGAGATGGGGAATCGCTGAATTTTGGACTCGGCTGGTGACAAAATGTTCCAAACACACCCCATGCACAACTCCACCGGGGAAGGTGCCAGAAACGAGTTCTGTTGGTAGTTTTTACACTACCCCGGTAGGCAGCTGAAAGGCACCACAAAACTTGTTCTACCTGCTTTCTGGGCTGAGATGGGGAATCGCTGAATTTTGGACTCGGCTGGTGACAAAATGTTCCAAACACACCCCATGCACAACTCCACCGGGGAAGGTGCCAGAAACGAGTTCTGTTGGTACTTTTTACACTACCCCGGTAGGCAGCTGAAAGGCACCACAAAACTTGTTCTACCTGCTTTCTGGGCTGAGATGGGGAATCGCTGAATTTTGGACTCGGCTGGTGACAAAATGTTCCAAACACACCCCATGCACAACTCCACCGGGGAAGGTGCCAGAAACGAGTTCTGTTGGTAGTTTTTACACTACCCCGGTAGGCAGCTGAAAGGCACCACAAAACTTGTTCTACCTGCTTTCTGGGCTGAGATGGGGAATCGCTGAATTTTGGACTCGGCTGGTGACAAAATGTTCCAAACACACCCCATGCACAACTCCACCGGGGAAGGTGCCAGAAACGAGTTCTGTTGGTAGTTTTTACACTACCCCGGTAGGCAGCTGAAAGGCACCACAAAACTTGTTCTACCTGCTTTCTGGGCTGAGATGGGGAATCGCTGAATTTTGGACTCGGCTGGTGACAAAATGTTCCAAACACACCCCATGCACAACTCCACCGGGGAAGGTGCCAGAAACGAGTTCTGTTGGTAGTTTTTACACTACCCCGGTAGGCAGCTGAAAGGCACCACAAAACTTGTTCTACCTGCTTTCTGGGCTGAGATGGGGAATCGCTGAATTTTGGACTCGGCTGGTGACAAAATGTTCCAAACACACCCCATGCACAACTCCACCGGGGAAGGTGCCAGAAACGAGTTCTGTTGGTAGTTTTTACACTACCCCGGTAGGCAGCTGAAAGGCACCACAAAACTTGTTCTACCTGCTTTCTGGGCTGAGATGGGGAATCGCTGAATTTTGGACTCGGCTGGTGACAAAATGTTCCAAACACACCCCATGCACAACTCCACCGGGGAAGGTGCCAGAAACGAGTTCTGTTGGTAGTTTTTACACTACCCCGGTAGGCAGCTGAAAGGCACCACAAAACTTGTTCGCTGAGATGGGGAATCGCTGAATTTTCGACTCGGCTGGGTGACAAAATGTTCCAAACACACCCCATGCACAACTCCACCGGGGAAGGTGCCAGAAACGAGTTCTGTTGGTAGTTTTTACACTACCCCGGTAGGCAGCTGAAAGGCACCACAAAAAGTTGTTCTACCTGCTTTCTGGGCTGAGATGGGGAATCGCTGAATTTTGGACTCGGCTGGTGACAAAATGTTCCAAACACACCCCATGCACAAACTCCACCGGGGAAGGTGCCAGAAACGAGTTCTGTTGGTAGTTTTTACACTACCACCGGTAGGCAGCTGAAAGGAACCACAAAACTTGTTGTACCTGCTTTCTGGGCTGAGATGGGGAATCGCTGAATTTTGGACTCGGCTGGTGACAAAATGTTCCAAACACACCCCATGCACAACTCCACCGGGGAAGGTGCCAGAAACGAGTTCTGTTGGTAGTTTTTACAGTACCCCGGTAGGCAGCTGAAAGGCACCACAAAACTTGTTCTACCTGCTTTCTGGGCTGAGATGGGGAATCGCTGAATTTTGGACTCGGCTGGTGACAAAATGTTCCAAACACACCCCATGCACAACTCCACCGGGGAAGGTGCCAGAAACGAGTTCTGTTGGTAGTTTTTACACTACCCGGTAGGCAAGAGAAAGGCACCACAAAACTTGTTCTACCTGCTTTCTGGGCTGAGATGGGGGAATCGCTGAATTTTGGACTCGCTGGTGACAAAATGTTCCAAACACACCCCATGCACAACTCCACCGGGGAAGGTGCCAGAAACGAGTTCTGTTGGTAGTTTTTACACTACCCCGGTAGGCAGCTGAAAGGCACCACAAAACTTGTTCTACCCTGCTTTCTGGGCTGAGATGGGAATCGCTGAATTTTGGACTCGGCTGGTGACTAAAATGTTCCAAACACACCCCCATGCACAACTCCACCGGGGAAGGTGCCCAGAAACGAGTTCTGTTGGTAGTTTTTACACTACCCCGGTAGGCAGCTGAAAGGCACCACAAAAGTTTTTCTACCTGCTTTCTGGGCTGAGATGGGGAATCGCTGAATTTTGGACTCGGCTGGTGACAAAATGTTCCAAACACACCCCATGCACATACTCCACCGGGGAAGGTGCCAGAAACGAGTTCTGTTGGTAGTTTTTACACTACCCCGGTAGGCAGCTGAAAGGCACCACAAAACTTGTTCTACCTGCTTTCTGGGCTGAGATGGGGAATCGCTGAATTTTGGACTCGGCTGGTGACAAAATGTTCCAAACAACACCCCCTGCACAACTCCACCGGGGAAGGTGCCAGAAACGAGTTCTGTTGGTAGTTTTTTACACTACCCCGGTAGGCAGCTGAAAGGCACCACAAAACTTGTTCTACCTGCTTTCTGGGCTGAGATGGGGAATCGTCTGAATTTTTGGACTCGGCTGGTGACAAAATGTTCCAAAACACACCCCATGCACAAACTCCACCGGGGAAGGTGCCAGAAACGAGTTCTGTTGGTAGTTTTTACACTACCCCGGTAGGCAGCTGAAAGGCACCACAAACTTGTTCTACCTGCTTTCTGGGCTGAGATGGGGAATCGCTGAATTTTGGACTCGGCTGGTGACAAAATGTTCCAAACACACCCCATGCACAACTCCACCGGGGAAGGTGCCAGAAACGAGTTCTGTTGGTAGTTTTTACACTACCCCGGTAGGCAGCTGAAAGGCACCACAAAACTTGTTCTACCTGCTTTCTGGGCTGGAGATGGGGAATCGCTGAATTTTGGACTCGGCTGGTGACAAAATGTTCCAAACACACCCCATGCACAAACTCCACCGGGGAAGGTGCCAGAAAGAGTTCTGTTGGTAGTTTTTACACTACCCCGGTAGGCAGCTGAAAGGCACCACAAAACTTGTTCTACCTGCTTTCTGGGCTGAGATGGGGAATCGCTGAATTTTGGACTCGGCTGGTGACAAAATGTTCCAAACACACCCATGCACAACTCCACCGGGGAAGGTGCCAGAAACGAGTTCTGTTGGTAGTTTTTACACTACCCCGGTAGGCAGCTGAAAGGCACCACAAAACTTGTTCTACCTGCTTTCTGGGCTGAGATGGGGAATCGCTGAATTTTGGACTCGGCTGGTGACAAAATGTTCCAAACACACCCCATTGCACAACTCCACCGGGGAAGGTGCCAGAAACGAGTTCTGTTGGTAGTTTTTACAGTACCCCGGTAGGCAGCTGAAAGGCACCACAAAAGTTTTTCTACCTGCTTTCTGGGCTGAGATGGGGAATCGCTGAATTTTGGACTCGGCTGGTGACAAAATGTTCCAAACACACCCCATGCACAACTCCACCGGGGAAGGTGCCAGAAAGGAGTTCTGTTGGTAGTTTTTACACTACCCCGGTAGGCAAGAGAAAGGCACCAGAAAACTTGTTCTACCTGCTTTCTGGGCTGAGATGGGGAATCGCTGAATTTTGGACTCGGCTGGTGACAAAATGTTCCAAACACACCCCATGCACAACTCCACCGGGGAAGGTGCCAGAAACGAGTTCTGTTGGTAGTTTTTACACTACCCCGGTAGGCAAGAGAAAGGCACCACAAAACTTGTTCTACCTGCTTTCTGGGCTGAGATGGGGAATCGCTGAATTTTGGACTCGGCTGGTGACAAAATGTTCCAAACACACCCCATGCACAACTCCACCGGGGAAGGTGCCAGAAACGAGTTCTGTTGGTAGTTTTTACACTACCCCGGTAGGCAGCTGAAAGGCACCACAAAACTTGTTCTACCTGCTTTCTGGGCTGAGATGGGGAATCGCTGAATTTTGGACTCGGCTGGTGACAAAATGTTCCAAACACACCCCATGCACACCTCCACCGGGGAAGGTGCCAGAAACGAGTTCTGTTGGTAGTTTTTACACTACCCCGGTAGGCAGCTGAAAGGCACCACAAAAGTTTTTCTACCTGCTTTCTGGGCTGAGATGGGGAATCGCTGAATTTTGGACTCGGCTGGTGACAAAATGTTCCAAACACACCCCATGCACAACTCCACCGGGGAAGGTGCCAGAAACGAGTTCTGTTGGTAGTTTTTACACTACCCCGGTAGGCAGCTGAAAGGCACCACAAAACTTGTTCTACCTGCTTTCTGGGCTGAGATGGGGAATCGCTGAATTTTGGACTCGGCTGGTGACAAAATGTTCCAAACACACCCCATGCACAACTCCACCGGGGAAGGTGCCAGAAACGAGTTCTGTTGGTAGTTTTTACACTACCCCGGTAGGCAGCTGAAAGGCACCACAAAACTTGTTCTACCTGCTTTCTGGGCTGAGATGGGGAATCGCTGAATTTTCGACTCGGCTGGTGACAAAATGTTCCAAACACACCCCATGCACAACTCCACCGGGGAAGGTGCCAGAAACGAGTTCTGTTGGTAGTTTTTACACTACCCCGGTAGGCAGCTGAAAGGCACCACAAAAGTTTTTCTACCTGCTTTCTGGGCTGAGATGGGGAATCGCTGAATTTTCGACTCGGCTGGTGACAAAATGTTCCAAACACACCCCATGCACAACTCCACCGGGGAAGGTGCCAGAAACGAGTTCTGTTGGTAGTTTTTACACTACCCCGGTAGGCAGCTGAAAGGCACCACAAAACTTGTTCTACCTGCTTTCTGGGCTGAGATGGGGAATCGCTGAATTTTGGACTCGGCTGGTGACAAAATGTTCCAAACACACCCCATGCACAACTCCACCGGGGAAGGTGCCAGAAACGAGTTCTGTTGGTAGTTTTTACACTACCCCGGTAGGCAAGAGAAAGGCACCACAAAACTTGTTCTACCTGCTTTCTGGGCTGAGATGGGGAATCGCTGAATTTTGGACTCGGCTGGTGACAAAATGTTCCAAACACACCCCATGCACAACTCCACCGGGGAAGGTGCCAGAAACGAGTTCTGTTGGTAGTTTTTACACTACCCCGGTAGGCAGCTGAAAGGCACCACAAAACTTGTTCTACCTGCTTTCTGGGCTGAGATGGGGAATCGCTGAATTTTGGACTCGGCTGGTGACAAAATGTTCCAAACACACCCCATGCACAACTCCACCGGGGAAGGTGCCAGAAACGAGTTCTGTTGGTAGTTTTTACACTACCCCGGTAGGCAGCTGAAAGGCACCACAAAACTTGTTCTACCTGCTTTCTGGGCTGAGATGGGGAATCGCTGAATTTTGGACTCGGCTGGTGACAAAATGTTCCAAACACACCCCATGCACAACTCCACCGGGGAAGGTGCCAGAAAGGAGTTCTGTTGGTAGTTTTTACAGTACCCCGGTAGGCAGCTGAAAGGCACCACAAAACTTGTTGTACCTGCTTTCTGGGCTGAGATGGGGAATCGCTGAATTTTGGACTCGGCTGGTGACAAAATGTTCCAAACACACCCCATGCACAACTCCACCGGGGAAGGTGCCAGAAACGAGTTCTGTTGGTAGTTTTTACACTACCCCGGTAGGCAGCTGAAAGGCACCACAAAACTTGTTCTACCTGCTTTCTGGGCTGAGATGGGGAATCGCTGAATTTTCGACTCGGCTGGTGACAAAATGTTCCAAACACACCCCATGCACAACTCCACCGGGGAAGGTGCCAGAAACGAGTTCTGTTGGTAGTTTTTACACTACCCCGGTAGGCAAGAGAAAGGCACCACAAAACTTGTTCTACCTGCTTTCTGGGCTGAGATGGGGAATCGCTGAATTTTGGACTCGGCTGGTGACAAAATGTTCCAAACACACCCCATGCACAACTCCACCGGGGAAGGTGCCAGAAACGAGTTCTGTTGGTAGTTTTTACACTACCCCGGTAGGCAGCTGAAAGGCACCACAAAACTTGTTCTACCTGCTTTCTGGGCTGAGATGGGGAATCGCTGAATTTTGGACTCGGCTGGTGACAAAATGTTCCAAACACACCCCATGCACACCTCCACCGGGGAAGGTGCCAGAAACGAGTTCTGTTGGTAGTTTTTACACTACCCCGGTAGGCAGCTGAAAGGCACCACAAAAGTTTTTCTACCTGCTTTCTGGGCTGAGATGGGGAATCGCTGAATTTTGGACTCGGCTGGTGACAAAATGTTCCAAACACACCCCATGCACAACTCCACCGGGGAAGGTGCCAGAAAGGAGTTCTGTTGGTAGTTTTTACACTACCCCGGTAGGCAGCTGAAAGGCACCACAAAACTTGTTCTACCTGCTTTCTGGGCTGAGATGGGGAATCGCTGAATTTTGGACTCGGCTGGTGACAAAATGTTCCAAACACACCCCATGCACAACTCCACCGGGGAAGGTGCCAGAAACGAGTTCTGTTGGTAGTTTTTACACTACCCCGGTAGGCAGCTGAAAGGCACCACAAAACTTGTTCTACCTGCTTTCTGGGCTGAGATGGGGAATCGCTGAATTTTCGACTCGGCTGGTGACAAAATGTTCCAAACACACCCCATGCACAACTCCACCGGGGAAGGTGCCAGAAACAAGTTCTGTTGGTAGTTTTTACACTACCCCGGTAGGCAGCTGAAAGGCACCACAAAACTTGTTCTACCTGCTTTCCGGGCTGAGATGGGGAATCGCTGAATTTTGGACTCGGCTGCTGACAAAATGTTCCAAACACACCCCATGCACAACTCCACCGGGGAAGGTGCCAGAAACGAGTTCTGTTGGTAGTTTTTACACTACCCCGGTAGGCAGCTGAAAGGCACCACAAAAGTTGTTCTACCTGCTTTCTGGGCTGAGATGGGGAATCGCTGAATTTTGGACTCGGCTGGTGACAAAATGTTCCAAACACACCCCATGCACAACTCCACCGGGGAAGGTGCCAGAAACGAGTTCTGTTGGTAGTTTTTACACTACTCCGGTAGGCAAGAGAAAGGCACCACAAAACTTGTTGTACCTGCTTTCTGGGCTGAGATGGGGAATAGCTGAATTTTGGACTCGGCTGGTGACAAAATGTTCCAAACACACCCCATGCACAACTCCACCGGGGAAGGTGCCAGAAACGAGTTCTGTTGGTAGTTTTTACACTACCCCGGTAGGCAGCTGAAAGGCACCACAAAACTTGTTCTACCTGCTTTCTGGGCTGAGATGGGGAATCGCTGAATTTTCGACTCGGCTGGTGACAAAATGTTCCAAACACACCCCATGCACAACTCCACCGGGGAAGGTGCCAGAAACGAGTTCTGTTGGTAGTTTTTACACTACCCCGGTAGGCAGCTGAAAGGCACCACAAAACTTGTTCTACCTGCTTTCTGGGCTGAGATGGGGAATCGCTGAATTTTGGACTCGGCTGCTGACAAAATGTTCCAAACACACCCCATGCACAACTCCACCGGGGAAGGTGCCAGAAAGGAGTTCTGTTGGTAGTTTTTACACTACCCCGGTAGGCAAGAGAAAGGCACCACAAAACTTGTTCTACCTGCTTTCTGGGCTGAGATGGGGAATCGCTGAATTTTGGACTTGGCTGGTGACAAAATGTTCCAAACACACCCCATGCACAACTCCACCGGGGAAGGTGCCAGAAACGAGTTCTGTTGGTAGTTTTTACACTACCCCGGTAGGCAGCTGAAAGGCACCACAAAACTTGTTCTACCTGCTTTCTGGGCTGAGATGGGGAATCGCTGAATTTTGGACTCGGCTGGTGACAAAATGTTCCAAACACACCCCATGCACAACTCCACCGGGGAAGGTGCCAGAAACGAGTTCTGTTGGTAGTTTTTACAGTACCCCGGTAGGCAGCTGAAAGGCACCACAAAACTTGTTCTACCTGCTTTCTGGGCTGAGATGGGGAATCGCTGAATTTTGGACTCGGCTGGTGACAAAATGTTCCAAACACACCCCATGCACAACTCCACCGGGGAAGGTGCCAGAAAGGAGTTCTGTTGGTAGTTTTTACACTACCCCGGTAGGCAGCTGAAAGGCACCACAAAACTTGTTCTACCTGCTTTCTGGGCTGAGATGGGGAATCGCTGAATTTTGGACTCGGCTGGTGACAAAATGTTCCAAACACACCCCATGCACAACTCCACCGGGGAAGGTGCCAGAAACGAGTTCTGTTGGTAGTTTTTACACTACCCCGGTAGGCAGCTGAAAGGCACCACAAAACTTGTTCTACCTGCTTTCTGGGCTGAGATGGGGAATCGCTGAATTTTGGACTCGGCTGCTGACAAAATGTTCCAAACACACCCCATGCACAACTCCTCCGAGGAAGGTGCCAGAAACGAGTTCTGTTGGTAGTTTTTACACTACCCCGGTAGGCAGCTGAAAGGCACCACAAAACTTGTTCTACCTGCTTTCTGGGCTGAGATGGGGAATCGCTGAATTTTGGACTCGGCTGGTGACAAAATGTTCCAAACACACCCCATGCACAACTCCACCGGGGAAGGTGCCAGAAACGAGTTCTGTTGGTAGTTTTTACACTACCCCGGTAGGCAGCTGAAAGGCACCACAAAACTTGTTCTACCTGCTTTCTGGGCTGAGATGGGGAATCGCTGAATTTTCGACTCGGCTGGTGACAAAATGTTCCAAACACACCCCATGCACAACTCCACCGGGGAAGGTGCCAGAAACGAGTTCTGTTGGTAGTTTTTACACTACCCCGGTAGGCAGCTGAAAGGCACCACAAAACTTGTTCTACCTGCTTTCTGGGCTGAGATGGGGAATCGCTGAATTTTGGACTCGGCTGGTGACAAAATGTTCCAAACACACCCCATGCACACCTCCACCGGGGAAGGTGCCAGAAAGGAGTTCTGTTGGTAGTTTTTACACTACCCCGGTAGGCAGCTGAAAGGCACCACAAAACTTGTTCTACCTGCTTTCTGGGCTGAGATGGGGAATCGCTGAATTTTGGACTCGGCTGGTGACAAAATGTTCCAAACACACCCCATGCACAACTCCACCGGGGAAGGTGCCAGAAACGAGTTCTGTTGGTAGTTTTTACACTACCCCGGTAGGCAGCTGAAAGGCACCACAAAACTTGTTCTACCTGCTTTCTGGGCTGAGATGGGGAATCGCTGAATTTTGGACTCGGCTGGTGACAAAATGTTCCAAACACACCCCATGCACAACTCCACCGGGGAAGGTGCCAGAAACGAGTTCTGTTGGTAGTTTTTACACTACCCCGGTAGGCAGCTGAAAGGCACCACAAAACTTGTTCTACCTGCTTTCTGGGCTGAGATGGGGAATCGCTGAATTTTGGACTCGGCTGGTGACAAAATGTTCCAAACACACCCCATGCACAACTCCACCGGGGAAGGTGCCAGAAAGGAGTTCTGTTGGTAGTTTTTACACTACCCCGGTAGGCAAGAGAAAGGCACCACAAAACTTGTTCTACCTGCTTTCTGGGCTGAGATGGGGAATCGCTGAATTTTGGACTCGGCTGCTGACAAAATGTTCCAAACACACCCCATGCACAACTCCACCGGGAAAGGTGCCAGAAACGAGTTCTGTTGGTAGTTTTTACACTACCCCGGTAGGCAGCTGAAAGGCACCACAAAACTTGTTCTACCTGCTTTCTGGGCTGAGATGGGGAATCGCTGAATTTTGGACTCGGCTGGTGACAAAATGTTCCAAACACACCCCATGCACAACTCCACCGGGGAAGGTGCCAGAAACGAGTTCTGTTGGTAGTTTTTACACTACCCCGGTAGGCAGCTGAAAGGCACCACAAAACTTGTTCTACCTGCTTTCTGGGCTGAGATGGGGAATCGCTGAATTTTGGACTCGGCTGGTGACAAAATGTTCCAAACACACCCCATGCACAACTCCACCGGGGAAGGTGCCAGAAACGAGTTCTGTTGGTAGTTTTTACACTACCCCGGTAGGCAAGAGAAAGGCACCACAAAACTTGTTCTACCTGCTTTCTGGGCTGAGATGGGGAATCGCTGAATTTTGGACTCGGCTGGTGACAAAATGTTCCAAACACACCCCATGCACAACTCCACCGGGGAAGGTGCCAGAAACGAGTTCTGTTGGTAGTTTTTACACTACCCCGGTAGGCAGCTGAAAGGCACCACAAAACTTGTTCTACCTGCTTTCTGGGCTGAGATGGGGAATCGCTGAATTTTCGACTCGGCTGGTGACAAAATGTTCCAAACACACCCCATGCACAACTCCACCGGGGAAGGTGCCAGAAACGAGTTCTGTTGGTAGTTTTTACAGTACCCCGGTAGGCAGCTGAAAGGCACCACAAAAGTTTTTCTACCTGCTTTCTGGGCTGAGATGGGGAATCGCTGAATTTTGGACTCGGCTGGTGACAAAATGTTCCAAACACACCCCATGCACAACTCCACCGGGGAAGGTGCCAGAAACGAGTTCTGTTGGTAGTTTTTACACTACCCCGGTAGGCAGCTGAAAGGCACCACAAAACTTGTTCTACCTGCTTTCTGGGCTGAGATGGGGAATCGCTGAATTTTGGACTCGGCTGGTGACAAAATGTTCCAAACACACCCCATGCACAACTCCACCGGGGAAGGTGCCAGAAACGAGTTCTGTTGGTAGTTTTTACACTACCCCGGTAGGCAGCTGAAAGGCACCACAAAACTTGTTCTACCTGCTTTCTGGGCTGAGATGGGGAATCGCTGAATTTTCGACTCGGCTGGTGACAAAATGTTCCAAACACACCCCATGCACAACTCCACCGGGGAAGGTGCCAGAAACGAGTTCTGTTGGTAGTTTTTACACTACCCCGGTAGGCAAGAGAAAGGCACCACAAAACTTGTTCTACCTGCTTTCTGGGCTGAGATGGGGAATCGCTGAATTTTGGACTCGGCTGGTGACAAAATGTTCCAAACACACCCCATGCACAACTCCACCGGGGAAGGTGCCAGAAACGAGTTCTGTTGGTAGTTTTTACACTACCCCGGTAGGCAGCTGAAAGGCACCACAAAACTTGTTCTACCTGCTTTCTGGGCTGAGATGGGGAATCGCTGAATTTTGGACTCGGCTGGTGACAAAATGTTCCAAACACACCCCATGCACAACTCCACCGGGGAAGGTGCCAGAAACGAGTTCTGTTGGTACTTTTTACACTACCCCGGTAGGCACCTGAAAGGCACCACAAAACTTGTTCTACCTGCTTTCTGGGCTGAGATGGGGAATCGCTGAATTTTGGACTCGGCTGGTGACAAAATGTTCCAAACACACCCCATGCACAACTCCACCGGGGAAGGTGCCAGAAACGAGTTCTGTTGGTAGTTTTTACACTACCCCGGTAGGCAGCTGAAAGGCACCACAAAACTTGTTCTACCTGCTTTCTGGGCTGAGATGGGGAATCGCTGAATTTTGGACTCGGCTGCTGACAAAATGTTCCAAACACACCCCATGCACAACTCCACCGGGGAAGGTGCCAGAAACGAGTTCTGTTGGTAGTTTTTACACTACCCCGGTAGGCAAGAGAAAGGCACCACAAAACTTGTTCTACCTGCTTTCTGGGCTGAGATGGAGAATCGCTGAATTTTGGACTCGGCTGGTGACAAAATGTTCCAAACACACCCCATGCACAACTCCACCGGGGAAGGTGCCAGAAACGAGTTCTGTTGGTAGTTTTTACACTACCCCGGTAGGCAGCTGAAAGGCACCACAAAACTTGTTCTACCTGCTTTCTGGGCTGAGATGGGGAATCGCTGAATTTTGGACTCGGCTGGTGACAAAATGTTCCAAACACACCCCATGCACAACTCCACCGGGGAAGGTGCCAGAAACGAGTTCTGTTGGTAGTTTTTACACTACCCCGGTAGGCAGCTGAAAGGCACCACAAAACTTGTTCTACCTGCTTTCTGGGCTGAGATGGGGAATCGCTGAATTTTCGACTCGGCTGGTGACAAAATGTTCCAAACACACCCCATGCACAACTCCACCGGGGAAGGTGCCAGAAACGAGTTCTGTTGGTAGTTTTTACACTACCCCGGTAGGCAGCTGAAAGGCACCACAAAACTTGTTCTACCTGCTTTCTGGGCTGAGATGGGGAATCGCTGAATTTTCGACTCGGCTGGTGACAAAATGTTCCAAACACACCCCATGCACAACTCCACCGGGGAAGGTGCCAGAAACGAGTTCTGTTGGTAGTTTTTACACTACCCCGGTAGGCAGCTGAAAGGCACCACAAAACTTGTTCTACCTGCTTTCTGGGCTGAGATGGGGAATCGCTGAATTTTGGACTCGGCTGGTGACAAAATGTTCCAAACACACCCCATGCACAACTCCACCGGGGAAGGTGCCAGAAACGAGTTCTGTTGGTAGTTTTTACACTACCCCGGTAGGCAGCTGAAAGGCACCACAAAACTTGTTCTACCTGCTTTCTGGGCTGAGATGGGGAATCGCTGAATTTTGGACTCGGCTGGTGACAAAATGTTCCAAACACACCCCATGCACAACTCCACCGGGGAAGGTGCCAGAAACGAGTTCTGTTGGTAGTTTTTACACTACCCCGGTAGGCAAGAGAAAGGCACCACAAAACTTGTTCTACCTGCTTTCTGGGCTGAGATGGGGAATCGCTGAATTTTGGACTCGGCTGGTGACAAAATGTTCCAAACACACCCCATGCACAACTCCACCGGGGAAGGTGCCAGAAACGAGTTGTGTTGGTAGTTTTTACAGTACCCCGGTAGGCAAGAGAAAGGCACCACAAAACTTGTTCTACCTCCTTTCTGGGCTGAGATGGGGAATCGCTGAATTTTGGACTCGGCTGGTGACAAAATGTTCCAAACACACCCCATGCACAACTCCACCGGGGAAGGTGCCAGAAACGAGTTCTGTTGGTAGTTTTTACACTACCCCGGTAGGCAGCTGAAAGGCACCACAAAACTTGTTCTACCTGCTTTCTGGGCTGAGATGGGGAATCGCTGAATTTTGGACTCGGCTGGTGACAAAATGTTCCAAACACACCCCATGCACAACTCCACCGGGGAAGGTGCCAGAAACGAGTTCTGTTGGTAGTTTTTACACTACCCCGGTAGGCAAGAGAAAGGCACCACAAAACTTGTTCTACCTGCTTTCTGGGCTGAGATGGGGAATCGCTGAATTTTGGACTCGGCTGGTGACAAAATGTTCCAAACACACCCCATGCACAACTCCACCGGGGAAGGTGCCAGAAACGAGTTCTGTTGGTAGTTTTTACACTACCCCGGTAGGCAGCTGAAAGGCACCACAAAACTTGTTCTACCTGCTTTCTGGGCTGAGATGGGGAATCGCTGAATTTTGGACTCGGCTGGTGACAAAATGTTCCAAACACACCCCATGCACACCTCCACCGGGGAAGGTGCCAGAAACGAGTTCTGTTGGTAGTTTTTACACTACCCCGGTAGGCAGCTGAAAGGCACCACAAAACTTGTTCTACCTGCTTTCTGGGCTGAGATGGGGAATCGCTGAATTTTGGACTCGGCTGGTGACAAAATGTTCCAAACACACCCCATGCACAACTCCACCGGGGAAGGTGCCAGAAACGAGTTCTGTTGGTAGTTTTTACACTACCCCGGTAGGCAGCTGAAAGGCACCACAAAACTTGTTCTACCTGCTTTCTGGGCTGAGATGGGGAATCGCTGAATTTTGGACTCGGCTGGTGACAAAATGTTCCAAACACACCCCATGCACAACTCCACCGGGGAAGGTGCCAGAAAGGAGTTCTGTTGGTAGTTTTTACACTACCCCGGTAGGCAGCTGAAAGGCACCACAAAACTTGTTCTACCTGCTTTCTGGGCTGAGATGGGGAATCGCTGAATTTTGGACTCGGCTGGTGACAAAATGTTCCAAACACACCCCATGCACAACTCCACCGGGGAAGGTGCCAGAAACGAGTTCTGTTGGTAGTTTTTACACTACCCCGGTAGGCAGCTGAAAGGCACCACAAAACTTGTTCTACCTGCTTTCTGGGCTGAGATGGGGAATCGCTGAATTTTGGACTCGGCTGGTGACAAAATGTTCCAAACACACCCCATGCACAACTCCACCGGGGAAGGTGCCAGAAACGAGTTCTGTTGGTAGTTTTTACACTACCCCGGTAGGCAGCTGAAAGGCACCACAAAACTTGTTCTACCTGCTTTCTGGGCTGAGATGGGGAATCGCTGAATTTTCGACTCGGCTGGTGACAAAATGTTCCAAACACACCCCATGCACAACTCCACCGGGGAAGGTGCCAGAAACGAGTTCTGTTGGTAGTTTTTACACTACCCCGGTAGGCAGCTGAAAGGCACCACAAAACTTGTTCTACCTGCTTTCTGGGCTGAGATGGGGAATCGCTGAATTTTGGACTCGGCTGGTGACAAAATGTTCCAAACACACCCCATGCACAACTCCACCGGGGAAGGTGCCAGAAACGAGTTCTGTTGGTAGTTTTTACACTACCCCGGTAGGCAAGAGAAAGGCACCACAAAACTTGTTCTACCTGCTTTCTGGGCTGAGATGGAGAATCGCTGAATTTTGGACTCGGCTGGTGACAAAATGTTCCAAACACACCCCATGCACAACTCCACCGGGGAAGGTGCCAGAAACGAGTTCTGTTGGTAGTTTTTACAGTACCCCGGTAGGCAAGAGAAAGGCACCACAAAACTTGTTCTACCTGCTTTCTGGGCTGAGATGGGGAATAGCTGAATTTTGGACTCGGCTGGTGACAAAATGTTCCAAACACACCCCATGCACAACTCCACCGGGGAAGGTGCCAGAAACGAGTTCTGTTGGTAGTTTTTACACTACCCCGGTAGGCAAGAGAAAGGCACCACAAAACTTGTTCTACCTGCTTTCTGGGCTGAGATGGGGAATCGCTGAATTTTGGACTCGGCTGGTGACAAAATGTTCCAAACACACCCCATGCACAACTCCACCGGGGAAGGTGCCAGAAACGAGTTCTGTTGGTAGTTTTTACACTACCCCGGTAGGCAGCTGAAAGGCACCACAAAACTTGTTCTACCTGCTTTCTGGGCTGAGATGGGGAATCGCTGAATTTTGGACTCGGCTGGTGACAAAATGTTCCAAACACACCCCATGCACAACTCCACCGGGGAAGGTGCCAGAAACGAGTTCTGTTGGTAGTTTTTACACTACCCCGGTAGGCAGCTGAAAGGCACCACAAAACTTGTTCTACCTGCTTTCTGGGCTGAGATGGGGAATCGCTGAATTTTGGACTCGGCTGGTGACAAAATGTTCCAAACACACCCCATGCACAACTCCACCGGGGAAGGTGCCAGAAACGAGTTCTGTTGGTAGTTTTTACACTACCCCGGTAGGCAGCTGAAAGGCACCACAAAACTTGTTCTACCTGCTTTCTGGGCTGAGATGGGGAATCGCTGAATTTTGGACTCGGCTGGTGACAAAATGTTCCAAACACACCCCATGCACAACTCCACCGGGGAAGGTGCCAGAAACGAGTTCTGTTGGTAGTTTTTACACTACCCCGGTAGGCACCTGAAAGGCACCACAAAACTTGTTCTACCTGCTTTCTGGGCTGAGATGGGGAATCGCTGAATTTTGGACTCGGCTGGTGACAAAATGTTCCAAACACACCCCATGCACAACTCCACCGGGGAAGGTGCCAGAAACGAGTTCTGTTGGTAGTTTTTACACTACCCCGGTAGGCAGCTGAAAGGCACCACAAAACTTGTTCTACCTGCTTTCTGGGCTGAGATGGGGAATCGCTGAATTTTGGACTCGGCTGGTGACAAAATGTTCCAAACACACCCCATGCACAACTCCACCGGGGAAGGTGCCAGAAACGAGTTCTGTTGGTAGTTTTTACACTACCCCGGTAGGCAGCTGAAAGGCACCACAAAACTTGTTCTACCTGCTTTCTGGGCTGAGATGGGGAATCGCTGAATTTTGGACTCGGCTGGTGACAAAATGTTCCAAACACACCCCATGCACAACTCCACCGGGGAAGGTGCCAGAAACGAGTTCTGTTGGTAGTTTTTACACTACCCCGGTAGGCAGCTGAAAGGCACCACAAAACTTGTTCTACCTGCTTTCTGGGCTGAGATGGGGAATCGCTGAATTTTGGACTCGGCTGCTGACAAAATGTTCCAAACACACCCCATGCACAACTCCACCGGGGAAGGTGCCAGAAAGGAGTTCTGTTGGTAGTTTTTACAGTACCCCGGTAGGCAGCTGAAAGGCACCACAAAACTTGTTCTACCTGCTTTCTGGGCTGAGATGGGGAATCGCTGAATTTTGGACTCGGCTGGTGACAAAATGTTCCAAACACACCCCATGCACAACTCCACCGGGGAAGGTGCCAGAAACGAGTTCTGTTGGTAGTTTTTACACTACCCCGGTAGGCAGCTGAAAGGCACCACAAAACTTGTTCTACCTGCTTTCTGGGCTGAGATGGGGAATCGCTGAATTTTCGACTCGGCTGGTGACAAAATGTTCCAAACACACCCCATGCACAACTCCACCGGGGAAGGTGCCAGAAACGAGTTCTGTTGGTAGTTTTTACACTACCCCGGTAGGCAGCTGAAAGGCACCACAAAACTTGTTCTACCTGCTTTCTGGGCTGAGATGGGGAATCGCTGAATTTTGGACTCGGCTGGTGACAAAATGTTCCAAACACACCCCATGCACAACTCCACCGGGGAAGGTGCCAGAAACGAGTTCTGTTGGTAGTTTTTACACTACCCCGGTAGGCAGCTGAAAGGCACCACAAAACTTGTTCTACCTGCTTTCTGGGCTGAGATGGGGAATCGCTGAATTTTGGACTCGGCTGGTGACAAAATGTTCCAAACACACCCCATGCACAACTCCACCGGGGAAGGTGCCAGAAACGAGTTCTGTTGGTAGTTTTTACACTACCCCGGTAGGCAAGAGAAAGGCACCACAAAACTTGTTCTACCTGCTTTCTGGGCTGAGATGGGGAATCGCTGAATTTTGGACTCGGCTGGTGACAAAATGTTCCAAACACACCCCATGCACAACTCCACCGGGGAAGGTGCCAGAAACGAGTTCTGTTGGTAGTTTTTACACTACCCCGGTAGGCAGCTGAAAGGCACCACAAAACTTGTTCTACCTGCTTTCTGGGCTGAGATGGGGAATCGCTGAATTTTGGACTCGGCTGGTGACAAAATGTTCCAAACACACCCCATGCACACCTCCACCGGGGAAGGTGCCAGAAACGAGTTCTGTTGGTAGTTTTTACACTACCCCGGTAGGCAGCTGAAAGGCACCACAAAACTTGTTCTACCTGCTTTCTGGGCTGAGATGGGGAATCGCTGAATTTTGGACTCGGCTGGTGACAAAATGTTCCAAACACACCCCATGCACAACTCCACCGGGGAAGGTGCCAGAAAGGAGTTCTGTTGGTAGTTTTTACACTACCCCGGTAGGCAGCTGAAAGGCACCACAAAACTTGTTCTACCTGCTTTCTGGGCTGAGATGGGGAATCGCTGAATTTTCGACTCGGCTGGTGACAAAATGTTCCAAACACACCCCATGCACAACTCCACCGGGGAAGGTGCCAGAAAGGAGTTCTGTTGGTAGTTTTTACACTACCCCGGTAGGCAGCTGAAAGGCACCACAAAACTTGTTCTACCTGCTTTCTGGGCTGAGATGGGGAATCGCTGAATTTTGGACTCGGCTGGTGACAAAATGTTCCAAACACACCCCATGCACAACTCCACCGGGGAAGGTGCCAGAAACGAGTTCTGTTGGTAGTTTTTACACTACCCCGGTAGGCAGCTGAAAGGCACCACAAAACTTGTTCTACCTGCTTTCTGGGCTGAGATGGGGAACGGCTGAATTTTGGACTCGGCTGGTGACAAAATGTTCCAAACACACCCCATGCACAACTCCACCGGGGAAGGTGCCAGAAACGAGTTCTGTTGGTAGTTTTTACACTACCCCGGTAGGCAGCTGAAAGGCACCACAAAACTTGTTCTACCTGCTTTCTGGGCTGAGATGGGGAATCGCTGAATTTTGGACTCGGCTGGTGACAAAATGTTCCAAACACACCCCATGCACAACTCCACCGGGGAAGGTGCCAGAAAGGAGTTCTGTTGGTAGTTTTTACACTACCCCGGTAGGCAGCTGAAAGGCACCACAAAACTTGTTCTACCTGCTTTCTGGGCTGAGATGGGGAATCGCTGAATTTTCGACTCGGCTGGTGACAAAATGTTCCAAACACACCCCATGCACAACTCCACCGGGGAAGGTGCCAGAAACGAGTTCTGTTGGTAGTTTTTACACTACCCCGGTAGGCAGCTGAAAGGCACCACAAAACTTGTTCTACCTGCTTTCTGGGCTGAGATGGGGAATCGCTGAATTTTCGACTCGGCTGGTGACAAAATGTTCCAAACACACCCCATGCACAACTCCACCGGGGAAGGTGCCAGAAACGAGTTCTGTTGGTAGTTTTTACACTACCCCGGTAGGCAGCTGAAAGGCACCACAAAACTTGTTCTACCTGCTTTCTGGGCTGAGATGGGGAATCGCTGAATTTTGGACTCGGCTGGTGACAAAATGTTCCAAACACACCCCATGCACACCTCCACCGGGGAAGGTGCCAGAAACGAGTTCTGTTGGTAGTTTTTACACTACCCCGGTAGGCAGCTGAAAGGCACCACAAAACTTGTTCTACCTGCTTTCTGGGCTGAGATGGGGAATCGCTGAATTTTGGACTCGGCTGGTGACAAAATGTTCCAAACACACTCCATGCACAACTCCACCGGGGAAGGTGCCAGAAACGAGTTCTGTTGGTAGTTTTTACACTACCCCGGTAGGCAGCTGAAAGGCACCACAAAACTTGTTCTACCTGCTTTCTGGGCTGAGATGGGGAATCGCTGAATTTTGGACTCGGCTGGTGACAAAATGTTCCAAACACACCCCATGCACAACTCCACCGGGGAAGGTGCCAGAAACGAGTTCTGTTGGTAGTTTTTACACTACCCCGGTAGGCAAGAGAAAGGCACCACAAAACTTGTTCTACCTGCTTTCTGGGCTGAGATGGGGAATCGCTGAATTTTGGACTCGGCTGGTGACAAAATGTTCCAAACACACCCCATGCACAACTCCACCGGGGAAGGTGCCAGAAACGAGTTCTGTTGGTAGTTTTTACACTACCCCGGTAGGCAGCTGAAAGGCACCACAAAACTTGTTCTACCTGCTTTCTGGGCTGAGATGGGGAATCGCTGAATTTTGGACTCGGCTGGTGACAAAATGTTCCAAACACACCCCATGCACAACTCCACCGGGGAAGGTGCCAGAAACGAGTTCTGTTGGTAGTTTTTACAGTACCCCGGTAGGCAGCTGAAAGGCACCACAAAACTTGTTCTACCTGCTTTCTGGGCTGAGATGGGGAATCGCTGAATTTTGGACTCGGCTGGTGACAAAATGTTCCAAACACACCCCATGCACAACTCCACCGGGGAAGGTGCCAGAAACGAGTTCTGTTGGTAGTTTTTACACTACCCCGGTAGGCAAGAGAAAGGCACCACAAAACTTGTTCTACCTGCTTTCTGGGCTGAGATGGGGAATCGCTGAATTTTGGACTCGGCTGGTGACAAAATGTTCCAAACACACCCCATGCACAACTCCACCGGGGAAGGTGCCAGAAACGAGTTCTGTTGGTAGTTTTTACACTACCCCGGTAGGCAGCTGAAAGGCACCACAAAACTTGTTCTACCTGCTTTCTGGGCTGAGATGGGGAATCGCTGAATTTTGGACTCGGCTGGTGACAAAATGTTCCAAACACACCCCATGCACAACTCCACCGGGGAAGGTGCCAGAAAGGAGTTCTGTTGGTAGTTTTTACACTACCCCGGTAGGCAGCTGAAAGGCACCACAAAACTTGTTCTACCTGCTTTCTGGGCTGAGATGGGGAATCGCTGAATTTTGGACTCGGCTGGTGACAAAATGTTCCAAACACACCCCATGCACAACTCCACCGGGGAAGGTGCCAGAAACGAGTTCTGTTGGTAGTTTTTACACTACCCCGGTAGGCAGCTGAAAGGCACCACAAAACTTGTTCTACCTGCTTTCTGGGCTGAGATGGGGAATCGCTGAATTTTGGACTCGGCTGGTGACAAAATGTTCCAAACACACCCCATGCACAACTCCACCGGGGAAGGTGCCAGAAACGAGTTCTGTTGGTAGTTTTTACACTACCATGGTAGGCAGCTGAAAGGCACCACAAAACTTGTTCTACCTGCTTTCTGGGCTGAGATGGGGAATCGCTGAATTTTGGACTCGGCTGGTGACAAAATGTTCCAAACACACCCCATGCACAACTCCACCGGGGAAGGTGCCAGAAACGAGTTCTGTTGGTAGTTTTTACACTACCCCGGTAGGCAGCTGAAAGGCACCACAAAACTTGTTCTACCTGCTTTCTGGGCTGAGATGGGGAATCGCTGAATTTTGGACTCGGCTGGTGACAAAATGTTCCAAACACACCCCATGCACAACTCCACCGGGGAAGGTGCCAGAAACGAGTTCTGTTGGTAGTTTTTACACTACCCCGGTAGGCAGCTGAAAGGCACCACAAAACTTGTTCTACCTGCTTTCTGGGCTGAGATGGGGAATCGCTGAATTTTGGACTCGGCTGGTGACAAAATGTTCCAAACACACCCCATGCACAACTCCACCGGGGAAGGTGCCAGAAACGAGTTCTGTTGGTAGTTTTTACAGTACCCCGGTAGGCAGCTGAAAGGCACCACAAAACTTGTTCTACCTGCTTTCTGGGCTGAGATGGGGAATCGCTGAATTTTGGACTCGGCTGGTGACAAAATGTTCCAAACACACCCCATGCACAACTCCACCGGGGAAGGTGCCAGAAACGAGTTCTGTTGGTAGTTTTTACACTACCCCGGTAGGCAGCTGAAAGGCACCACAAAACTTGTTCTACCTGCTTTCTGGGCTGAGATGGGGAATCGCTGAATTTTGGACTCGGCTGGTGACAAAATGTTCCAAACACACCCCATGCACAACTCCACCGGGGAAGGTGCCAGAAACGAGTTCTGTTGGTAGTTTTTACACTACCCCGGTAGGCAGCTGAAAGGCACCACAAAACTTGTTCTACCTGCTTTCTGGGCTGAGATGGGGAATCGCTGAATTTTGGACTCGGCTGGTGACAAAATGTTCCAAACACACCCCATGCACAACTCCACCGGGGAAGGTGCCAGAAACGAGTTCTGTTGGTAGTTTTTACAGTACCCCGGTAGGCAGCTGAAAGGCACCACAAAACTTGTTCTACCTGCTTTCTGGGCTGAGATGGGGAATCGCTGAATTTTGGACTCGGCTGGTGACAAAATGTTCCAAACACACCCCATGCACAACTCCACCGGGGAAGGTGCCAGAAACGAGTTCTGTTGGTAGTTTTTACACTACCCCGGTAGGCAGCTGAAAGGCACCACAAAACTTGTTCTACCTGCTTTCTGGGCTGAGATGGGGAATCGCTGAATTTTGGACTCGGCTGGTGACAAAATGTTCCAAACACACCCCATGCACAACTCCACCGGGGAAGGTGCCAGAAACGAGTTCTGTTGGTAGTTTTTACACTACCCCGGTAGGCAGCTGAAAGGCACCACAAAACTTGTTCTACCTGCTTTCTGGGCTGAGATGGGGAATCGCTGAATTTTGGACTCGGCTGGTGACAAAATGTTCCAAACACACCCCATGCACAACTCCACCGGGGAAGGTGCCAGAAACGAGTTCTGTTGGTAGTTTTTACACTACCCCGGTAGGCAAGAGAAAGGCACCACAAAACTTGTTCTACCTGCTTTCTGGGCTGAGATGGGGAATCGCTGAATTTTGGACTCGGCTGGTGACAAAATGTTCCAAACACACCCCATGCACAACTCCACCGGGGAAGGTGCCAGAAACGAGTTCTGTTGGTAGTTTTTACACTACCCCGGTAGGCAGCTGAAAGGCACCACAAAACTTGTTCTACCTGCTTTCTGGGCTGAGATGGGGAATCGCTGAATTTTGGACTCGGCTGGTGACAAAATGTTCCAAACACACCCCATGCACAACTCCACCGGGGAAGGTGCCAGAAACGAGTTCTGTTGGTAGTTTTTACACTACCCCGGTAGGCAGCTGAAAGGCACCACAAAACTTGTTCTACCTGCTTTCTGGGCTGAGATGGGGAATCGCTGAATTTTGGACTCGGCTGGTGACAAAATGTTCCAAACACACCCCATGCACAACTCCACCGGGGAAGGTGCCAGAAACGAGTTCTGTTGGTAGTTTTTACACTACCCCGGTAGGCAAGAGAAAGGCACCACAAAACTTGTTCTACCTGCTTTCTGGGCTGAGATGGGGAATCGCTGAATTTTGGACTCGGCTGGTGACAAAATGTTCCAAACACACCCCATGCACAACTCCACCGGGGAAGGTGCCAGAAACGAGTTCTGTTGGTAGTTTTTACACTACCCCGGTAGGCAGCTGAAAGGCACCACAAAACTTGTTCTACCTGCTTTCTGGGCTGAGATGGGGAATCGCTGAATTTTGGACTCGGCTGGTGACAAAATGTTCCAAACACACCCCATGCACAACTCCACCGGGGAAGGTGCCAGAAAGGAGTTCTGTTGGTAGTTTTTACACTACCCCGGTAGGCAGCTGAAAGGCACCACAAAACTTGTTCTACCTGCTTTCTGGGCTGAGATGGGGAATCGCTGAATTTTGGACTCGGCTGGTGACAAAATGTTCCAAACACACCCCATGCACAACTCCACCGGGGAAGGTGCCAGAAACGAGTTCTGTTGGTAGTTTTTACACTACCCCGGTAGGCAGCTGAAAGGCACCACAAAACTTGTTCTACCTGCTTTCTGGGCTGAGATGGGGAATCGCTGAATTTTGGACTCGGCTGGTGACAAAATGTTCCAAACACACCCCATGCACAACTCCACCGGGGAAGGTGCCAGAAACGAGTTCTGTTGGTAGTTTTTACACTACCATGGTAGGCAGCTGAAAGGCACCACAAAACTTGTTCTACCTGCTTTCTGGGCTGAGATGGGGAATCGCTGAATTTTGGACTCGGCTGGTGACAAAATGTTCCAAACACACCCCATGCACAACTCCACCGGGGAAGGTGCCAGAAACGAGTTCTGTTGGTAGTTTTTACACTACCCCGGTAGGCAGCTGAAAGGCACCACAAAACTTGTTCTACCTGCTTTCTGGGCTGAGATGGGGAATCGCTGAATTTTGGACTCGGCTGGTGACAAAATGTTCCAAACACACCCCATGCACAACTCCACCGGGGAAGGTGCCAGAAACGAGTTCTGTTGGTAGTTTTTACACTACCCCGGTAGGCAGCTGAAAGGCACCACAAAACTTGTTCTACCTGCTTTCTGGGCTGAGATGGGGAATCGCTGAATTTTGGACTCGGCTGGTGACAAAATGTTCCAAACACACCCCATGCACAACTCCACCGGGGAAGGTGCCAGAAACGAGTTCTGTTGGTAGTTTTTACAGTACCCCGGTAGGCAGCTGAAAGGCACCACAAAACTTGTTCTACCTGCTTTCTGGGCTGAGATGGGGAATCGCTGAATTTTGGACTCGGCTGGTGACAAAATGTTCCAAACACACCCCATGCACAACTCCACCGGGGAAGGTGCCAGAAACGAGTTCTGTTGGTAGTTTTTACACTACCCCGGTAGGCAGCTGAAAGGCACCACAAAACTTGTTCTACCTGCTTTCTGGGCTGAGATGGGGAATCGCTGAATTTTGGACTCGGCTGGTGACAAAATGTTCCAAACACACCCCATGCACAACTCCACCGGGGAAGGTGCCAGAAACGAGTTCTGTTGGTAGTTTTTACACTACCCCGGTAGGCAGCTGAAAGGCACCACAAAACTTGTTCTACCTGCTTTCTGGGCTGAGATGGGGAATCGCTGAATTTTGGACTCGGCTGGTGACAAAATGTTCCAAACACACCCCATGCACAACTCCACCGGGGAAGGTGCCAGAAACGAGTTCTGTTGGTAGTTTTTACAGTACCCCGGTAGGCAGCTGAAAGGCACCACAAAACTTGTTCTACCTGCTTTCTGGGCTGAGATGGGGAATCGCTGAATTTTGGACTCGGCTGGTGACAAAATGTTCCAAACACACCCCATGCACAACTCCACCGGGGAAGGTGCCAGAAACGAGTTCTGTTGGTAGTTTTTACAGTACCCCGGTAGGCAGCTGAAAGGCACCACAAAACTTGTTCTACCTGCTTTCTGGGCTGAGATGGGGAATCGCTGAATTTTGGACTCGGCTGGTGACAAAATGTTCCAAACACACCCCATGCACAACTCCACCGGGGAAGGTGCCAGAAACGAGTTCTGTTGGTAGTTTTTACACTACCCCGGTAGGCAGCTGAAAGGCACCACAAAACTTGTTCTACCTGCTTTCTGGGCTGAGATGGGGAATCGCTGAATTTTGGACTCGGCTGGTGACAAAATGTTCCAAACACACCCCATGCACAACTCCACCGGGGAAGGTGCCAGAAACGAGTTCTGTTGGTAGTTTTTACAGTACCCCGGTAGGCAGCTGAAAGGCACCACAAAACTTGTTCTACCTGCTTTCTGGGCTGAGATGGGGAATCGCTGAATTTTGGACTCGGCTGGTGACAAAATGTTCCAAACACACCCCATGCACACCTCCACCGGGGAAGGTGCCAGAAACGAGTTCTGTTGGTAGTTTTTACACTACCCCGGTAGGCAGCTGAAAGGCACCACAAAACTTGTTCTACCTGCTTTCTGGGCTGAGATGGGGAATCGCTGAATTTTGGACTCGGCTGGTGACAAAATGTTCCAAACACACCCCATGCACAACTCCACCGGGGAAGGTGCCAGAAACGAGTTCTGTTGGTAGTTTTTACACTACCCCGGTAGGCAGCTGAAAGGCACCACAAAACTTGTTCTACCTGCTTTCTGGGCTGAGATGGGGAATCGCTGAATTTTGGACTCGGCTGGTGACAAAATGTTCCAAACACACCCCATGCACAACTCCACCGGGGAAGGTGCCAGAAACGAGTTCTGTTGGTAGTTTTTACACTACCCCGGTAGGCAGCTGAAAGGCACCACAAAACTTGTTCTACCTGCTTTCTGGGCTGAGATGGGGAATCGCTGAATTTTGGACTCGGCTGGTGACAAAATGTTCCAAACACACCCCATGCACAACTCCACCGGGGAAGGTGCCAGAAACGAGTTCTGTTGGTAGTTTTTACAGTACCCCGGTAGGCAGCTGAAAGGCACCACAAAACTTGTTCTACCTGCTTTCTGGGCTGAGATGGGGAATCGCTGAATTTTGGACTCGGCTGGTGACAAAATGTTCCAAACACACCCCATGCACAACTCCACCGGGGAAGGTGCCAGAAACGAGTTCTGTTGGTAGTTTTTACACTACCCCGGTAGGCAGCTGAAAGGCACCACAAAACTTGTTCTACCTGCTTTCTGGGCTGAGATGGGGAATCGCTGAATTTTGGACTCGGCTGGTGACAAAATGTTCCAAACACACCCCATGCACACCTCCACCGGGGAAGGTGCCAGAAACGAGTTCTGTTGGTAGTTTTTACAGTACCCCGGTAGGCAGCTGAAAGGCACCACAAAACTTGTTCTACCTGCTTTCTGGGCTGAGATGGGGAATCGCTGAATTTTGGACTCGGCTGGTGACAAAATGTTCCAAACACACCCCATGCACAACTCCACCGGGGAAGGTGCCAGAAACGAGTTCTGTTGGTAGTTTTTACAGTACCCCGGTAGGCAGCTGAAAGGCACCACAAAACTTGTTCTACCTGCTTTCTGGGCTGAGATGGGGAATCGCTGAATTTTGGACTCGGCTGGTGACAAAATGTTCCAAACACACCCCATGCACAACTCCACCGGGGAAGGTGCCAGAAACGAGTTCTGTTGGTAGTTTTTACACTACCCCGGTAGGCAGCTGAAAGGCACCACAAAACTTGTTCTACCTGCTTTCTGGGCTGAGATGGGGAATCGCTGAATTTTGGACTCGGCTGGTGACAAAATGTTCCAAACACACCCCATGCACACCTCCACCGGGGAAGGTTCCAGAAACGAGTTCTGTTGGTAGTTTTTACACTACCCCGGTAGGCAAGAGAAAGGCACCACAAAACTTGTTCTACCTGCTTTCTGGGCTGAGATGGGGAATCGCTGAATTTTGGACTCGGCTGGTGACAAAATGTTCCAAACACACCCCATGCACAACTCCACCGGGGAAGGTGCCAGAAACGAGTTCTGTTGGTAGTTTTTACACTACCCCGGTAGGCAGCTGAAAGGCACCACAAAACTTGTTCTACCTGCTTTCTGGGCTGAGATGGGGAATCGCTGAATTTTGGACTCGGCTGGTGACAAAATGTTCCAAACACACCCCATGCACACCTCCACCGGGGAAGGTGCCAGAAAGGAGTTCTGTTGGTAGTTTTTACACTACCCCGGTAGGCAGCTGAAAGGCACCACAAAACTTGTTCTACCTGCTTTCTGGGCTGAGATGGGGAATCGCTGAATTTTGGACTCGGCTGGTGACAAAATGTTCCAAACACACCCCATGCACAACTCCACCGGGGAAGGTGCCAGAAACGAGTTCTGTTGGTAGTTTTTACACTACCCCGGTAGGCAGCTGAAAGGCACCACAAAACTTGTTCTACCTGCTTTCTGGGCTGAGATGGGGAATCGCTGAATTTTGGACTCGGCTGGTGACAAAATGTTCCAAACACACCCCATGCACAACTCCACCGGGGAAGGTGCCAGAAAGGAGTTCTGTTGGTAGTTTTTACACTACCCCGGTAGGCAGCTGAAAGGCACCACAAAACTTGTTCTACCTGCTTTCTGGGCTGAGATGGGGAATCGCTGAATTTTGGACTCGGCTGGTGACAAAATGTTCCAAACACACCCCATGCACAACTCCACCGGGGAAGGTGCCAGAAAGGAGTTCTGTTGGTAGTTTTTACACTACCCCGGTAGGCAGCTGAAAGGCACCACAAAACTTGTTCTACCTGCTTTCTGGGCTGAGATGGGGAATCGCTGAATTTTGGACTCGGCTGGTGACAAAATGTTCCAAACACACCCCATGCACAACTCCACCGGGGAAGGTGCCAGAAACGAGTTCTGTTGGTAGTTTTTACACTACCCCGGTAGGCAGCTGAAAGGCACCACAAAACTTGTTCTACCTGCTTTCTGGGCTGAGATGGGGAATCGCTGAATTTTGGACTCGGCTGGTGACAAAATGTTCCAAACACACCCCATGCACAACTCCACCGGGGAAGGTGCCAGAAAGGAGTTCTGTTGGTAGTTTTTACACTACCCCGGTAGGCAGCTGAAAGGCACCACAAAACTTGTTCTACCTGCTTTCTGGGCTGAGATGGGGAATCGCTGAATTTTGGACTCGGCTGGTGACAAAATGTTCCAAACACACCCCATGCACAACTCCACCGGGGAAGGTGCCAGAAACGAGTTCTGTTGGTAGTTTTTACACTACCCCGGTAGGCAGCTGAAAGGCACCACAAAACTTGTTCTACCTGCTTTCTGGGCTGAGATGGGGAATCGCTGAATTTTGGACTCGGCTGGTGACAAAATGTTCCAAACACACCCCATGCACACCTCCACCGGGGAAGGTGCCAGAAACGAGTTCTGTTGGTAGTTTTTACACTACCCCGGTAGGCAGCTGAAAGGCACCACAAAACTTGTTCTACCTGCTTTCTGGGCTGAGATGGGGAATCGCTGAATTTTGGACTCGGCTGGTGACAAAATGTTCCAAACACACCCCATGCACAACTCCACCGGGGAAGGTGCCAGAAACGAGTTCTATTGGTAGTTTTTACAGTACCCCGGTAGGCAGCTGAAAGGCACCACAAAACTTGTTCTACCTGCTTTCTGGGCTGAGATGGGGAATCGCTGAATTTTGGACTCGGCTGGTGACAAAATGTTCCAAACACACCCCATGCACAACTCCACCGGGGAAGGTGCCAGAAAGGAGTTCTGTTGGTAGTTTTTACACTACCCCGGTAGGCAGCTGAAAGGCACCACAAAACTTGTTCTACCTGCTTTCTGGGCTGAGATGGGGAATCGCTGAATTTTGGACTCGGCTGGTGACAAAATGTTCCAAACACACCCCATGCACAACTCCACCGGGGAAGGTGCCAGAAAGGAGTTCTGTTGGTAGTTTTTACACTACCCCGGTAGGCAGCTGAAAGGCACCACAAAACTTGTTGTACCTGCTTTCTGGGCTGAGATGGGGAATCGCTGAATTTTGGACTCGGCTGGTGACAAAATGTTCCAAACACACCCCATGCACAACTCCACCGGGGAAGGTGCCAGAAACGAGTTCCGTTGGTAGTTTTTACACTACCCCGGTAGGCAGCTGAAAGGCACCACAAAACTTGTTCTACCTGCTTTCTGGGCTGAGATGGGGAATCGCTGAATTTTGGACTCGGCTGGTGACAAAATGTTCCAAACACACCCCATGCACAACTCCACCGGGGAAGGTGCCAGAAAGGAGTTCTGTTGGTAGTTTTTACAGTACCCCGGTAGGCAGCTGAAAGGCACCACAAAACTTGTTCTACCTGCTTTCTGGGCTGAGATGGGGAATCGCTGAATTTTGGACTCGGCTGGTGACAAAATGTTCCAAACACACCCCATGCACAACTCCACCGGGGAAGGTGCCAGAAACGAGTTCTGTTGGTAGTTTTTACACTACCCCGGTAGGCAGCTGAAAGGCACCACAAAACTTGTTCTACCTGCTTTCTGGGCTGAGATGGGGAATCGCTGAATTTTGGACTCGGCTGGTGACAAAATGTTCCAAACACACCCCATGCACAACTCCACCGGGGAAGGTGCCAGAAACGAGTTCTGTTGGTAGTTTTTACACTACCCCGGTAGGCAGCTGAAAGGCACCACAAAACTTGTTGTACCTGCTTTCTGGGCTGAGATGGGGAATCGCTGAATTTTGGACTCGGCTGGTGACAAAATGTTCCAAACACACCCCATGCACAACTCCACCGGGGAAGGTGCCAGAAAGGAGTTCTGTTGGTAGTTTTTACACTACCCCGGTAGGCAGCTGAAAGGCACCACAAAACTTGTTCTACCTGCTTTCTGGGCTGAGATGGGGAATCGCTGAATTTTGGACTCGGCTGGTGACAAAATGTTCCAAACACACCCCATGCACAACTCCACCGGGGAAGGTGCCAGAAAGGAGTTCTGTTGGTAGTTTTTACACTACCCCGGTAGGCAGCTGAAAGGCACCACAAAACTTGTTCTACCTGCTTTCTGGGCTGAGATGGGGAATCGCTGAATTTTGGACTCGGCTGGTGACAAAATGTTCCAAACACACCCCATGCACAACTCCACCGGGGAAGGTGCCAGAAACGAGTTCTGTTGGTAGTTTTTACACTACCCCGGTAGGCAGCTGAAAGGCACCACAAAACTTGTTCTACCTGCTTTCTGGGCTGAGATGGGGAATCGCTGAATTTTGGACTCGGCTGCTGACAAAATGTTCCAAACACACCCCATGCACACCTCCACCGGGGAAGGTGCCAGAAACGAGTTCTGTTGGTAGTTTTTACACTACCCCGGTAGGCAGCTGAAAGGCACCACAAAACTTGTTCTACCTGCTTTCTGGGCTGAGATGGGGAATCGCTGAATTTTGGACTCGGCTGGTGACAAAATGTTCCAAACACACCCCATGCACAACTCCACCGGGGAAGGTGCCAGAAAGGAGTTCTGTTGGTAGTTTTTACACTACCCCGGTAGGCAGCTGAAAGGCACCACAAAACTTGTTCTACCTGCTTTCTGGGCTGAGATGGGGAATCGCTGAATTTTGGACTCGGCTGGTGACAAAATGTTCCAAACACACCCCATGCACAACTCCACCGGGGAAGGTGCCAGAAAGGAGTTCTGTTGGTAGTTTTTACACTACCCCGGTAGGCAGCTGAAAGGCACCACAAAACTTGTTCTACCTGCTTTCTGGGCTGAGATGGGGAATCGCTGAATTTTGGACTCGGCTGGTGACAAAATGTTCCAAACACACCCCATGCACAACTCCACCGGGGAAGGTGCCAGAAACGAGTTCCGTTGGTAGTTTTTACACTACCCCGGTAGGCAGCTGAAAGGCACCACAAAACTTGTTCTACCTGCTTTCTGGGCTGAGATGGGGAATCGCTGAATTTTGGACTCGGCTGGTGACAAAATGTTCCAAACACACCCCATGCACAACTCCACCGGGGAAGGTGCCAGAAAGGAGTTCTGTTGGTAGTTTTTACAGTACCCCGGTAGGCAGCTGAAAGGCACCACAAAACTTGTTCTACCTGCTTTCTGGGCTGAGATGGGGAATCGCTGAATTTTGGACTCGGCTGGTGACAAAATGTTCCAAACACACCCCATGCACAACTCCACCGGGGAAGGTGCCAGAAACGAGTTCTGTTGGTAGTTTTTACACTACCCCGGTAGGCAGCTGAAAGGCACCACAAAACTTGTTCTACCTGCTTTCTGGGCTGAGATGGGGAATCGCTGAATTTTGGACTCGGCTGCTGACAAAATGTTCCAAACACACCCCATGCACACCTCCACCGGGGAAGGTGCCAGAAACGAGTTCTGTTGGTAGTTTTTACACTACCCCGGTAGGCAGCTGAAAGGCACCACAAAACTTGTTCTACCTGCTTTCTGGGCTGAGATGGGGAATCGCTGAATTTTGGACTCGGCTGGTGACAAAATGTTCCAAACACACCCCATGCACAACTCCACCGGGGAAGGTGCCAGAAACGAGTTCTGTTGGTAGTTTTTACAGTACCCCGGTAGGCAGCTGAAAGGCACCACAAAACTTGTTCTACCTGCTTTCTGGGCTGAGATGGGGAATCGCTGAATTTTGGACTCGGCTGGTGACAAAATGTTCCAAACACACCCCATGCACAACTCCACCGGGGAAGGTGCCAGAAACGAGTTCTGTTGGTAGTTTTTACACTACCCCGGTAGGCAGCTGAAAGGCACCACAAAACTTGTTCTACCTGCTTTCTGGGCTGAGATGGGGAATCGCTGAATTTTGGACTCGGCTGGTGACAAAATGTTCCAAACACACCCCATGCACAACTCCACCGGGGAAGGTGCCAGAAACGAGTTCTGTTGGTAGTTTTTACACTACCCCGGTAGGCAGCTGAAAGGCACCACAAAACTTGTTGTACCTGCTTTCTGGGCTGAGATGGGGAATCGCTGAATTTTGGACTCGGCTGGTGACAAAATGTTCCAAACACACCCCATGCACAACTCCACCGGGGAAGGTGCCAGAAACGAGTTCCGTTGGTAGTTTTTACACTACCCCGGTAGGCAGCTGAAAGGCACCACAAAACTTGTTCTACCTGCTTTCTGGGCTGAGATGGGGAATCGCTGAATTTTGGACTCGGCTGGTGACAAAATGTTCCAAACACACCCCATGCACAACTCCACCGGGGAAGGTGCCAGAAAGGAGTTCTGTTGGTAGTTTTTACAGTACCCCGGTAGGCACCTGAAAGGCACCACAAAACTTGTTCTACCTGCTTTCTGGGCTGAGATGGGGAATCGCTGAATTTTGGACTCGGCTGGTGACAAAATGTTCCAAACACACCCCATGCACAACTCCACCGGGGAAGGTGCCAGAAACGAGTTCTGTTGGTAGTTTTTACACTACCCCGGTAGGCAGCTGAAAGGCACCACAAAACTTGTTCTACCTGCTTTCTGGGCTGAGATGGGGAATCGCTGAATTTTGGACTCGGCTGGTGACAAAATGTTCCAAACACACCCCATGCACAACTCCACCGGGGAAGGTGCCAGAAACGAGTTCTGTTGGTAGTTTTTACACTACCCCGGTAGGCAGCTGAAAGGCACCACAAAACTTGTTGTACCTGCTTTCTGGGCTGAGATGGGGAATCGCTGAATTTTGGACTCGGCTGGTGACAAAATGTTCCAAACACACCCCATGCACAACTCCACCGGGGAAGGTGCCAGAAAGGAGTTCTGTTGGTAGTTTTTACACTACCCCGGTAGGCAGCTGAAAGGCACCACAAAACTTGTTCTACCTGCTTTCTGGGCTGAGATGGGGAATCGCTGAATTTTGGACTCGGCTGGTGACAAAATGTTCCAAACACACCCCATGCACACCTCCACCGGGGAAGGTGCCAGAAACGAGTTCTGTTGGTAGTTTTTACACTACCCCGGTAGGCAGCTGAAAGGCACCACAAAACTTGTTCTACCTGCTTTCTGGGCTGAGATGGGGAATCGCTGAATTTTGGACTCGGCTGGTGACAAAATGTTCCAAACACACCCCATGCACAACTCCACCGGGGAAGGTGCCAGAAACGAGTTCTGTTGGTAGTTTTTACACTACCCCGGTAGGCAGCTGAAAGGCACCACAAAACTTGTTCTACCTGCTTTCTGGGCTGAGATGGGGAATCGCTGAATTTTGGACTCGGCTGGTGACAAAATGTTCCAAACACACCCCATGCACAACTCCACCGGGGAAGGTGCCAGAAAGGAGTTCTGTTGGTAGTTTTTACAGTACCCCGGTAGGCACCTGAAAGGCACCACAAAACTTGTTCTACCTGCTTTCTGGGCTGAGATGGGGAATCGCTGAATTTTGGACTCGGCTGGTGACAAAATGTTCCAAACACACCCCATGCACAACTCCACCGGGGAAGGTGCCAGAAACGAGTTCTGTTGGTAGTTTTTACACTACCCCGGTAGGCAGCTGAAAGGCACCACAAAACTTGTTCTACCTGCTTTCTGGGCTGAGATGGGGAATCGCTGAATTTTGGACTCGGCTGGTGACAAAATGTTCCAAACACACCCCATGCACAACTCCACCGGGGAAGGTGCCAGAAACGAGTTCTGTTGGTAGTTTTTACACTACCCCGGTAGGCAGCTGAAAGGCACCACAAAACTTGTTGTACCTGCTTTCTGGGCTGAGATGGGAATCGCTGAATTTTGGACTCGGCTGGTGACAAAATGTTCCAAACACACCCCATGCACAACTCCACCGGGGAAGGTGCCAGAAAGGAGTTCTGTTGGTAGTTTTTACACTACCCCGGTAGGCAGCTGAAAGGCACCACAAAACTTGTTCTACCTGCTTTCTGGGCTGAGATGGGGAATCGCTGAATTTTGGACTCGGCTGGTGACAAAATGTTCCAAACACACCCCATGCACACCTCCACCGGGGAAGGTGCCAGAAACGAGTTCTGTTGGTAGTTTTTACACTACCCCGGTAGGCAGCTGAAAGGCACCACAAAACTTGTTCTACCTGCTTTCTGGGCTGAGATGGGGAATCGCTGAATTTTGGACTCGGCTGGTGACAAAATGTTCCAAACACACCCCATGCACAACTCCACCGGGGGAAGGTGCCAGAAACGAGTTCTGTTGGTAGTTTTTACACTACCCCGGTAGGCAGCTGAAAGGCACCACAAAACTTGTTCTACCTGCTTTCTGGGCTGAGATGGGGAATCGCTGAATTTTGGACTCGGCTGGTGACAAAATGTTCCAAACACACCCCATGCACAACTCCACCGGGGAAGGTGCCAGAAACGAGTTCTGTTGGTAGTTTTTACACTACCCCGGTAGGCAGCTGAAAGGCACCACAAAACTTGTTCTACCTGCTTTCTGGGCTGAGATGGGGAATCGCTGAATTTTGGACTCGGCTGGTGACAAAATGTTCCAAACACACCCCATGCACAACTCCACCGGGGAAGGTGCCAGAAACGAGTTCTGTTGGTAGTTTTTACACTACCCCGGTAGGCAGCTGAAAGGCACCACAAAACTTGTTCTACCTGCTTTCTGGGCTGAGATGGGGAATCGCTGAATTTTGGACTCGGCTGGTGACAAAATGTTCCAAAACACACCCATGCACAACTCCACCGGGGAAGGTGCCAGAAACGAGTTCTGTTGGTAGTTTTTACACTACCCCGGTAGGCAGCTGAAAGGCACCACAAAACTTGTTCTACTGCTTTCTGGGCTGAGATGGGGAATCGCTGAATTTTGGACTCGGCTGGTGACAAAATGTTCCAAACACACCCCATGCACAACTCCACCGGGGAAGGTGCCAGAAACGAGTTCTGTTGGTAGTTTTTACACTACCCCGGTAGGCAGCTGAAAGGCACCACAAAACTTGTTCTACCTGCTTTCTGGGCTGAGATGGGGAATCGCTGAATTTTGGACTCGGCTGGTGACAAAATGTTCCAAACACACCCCATGCACAACCTCCACCGGGGAAGGTGCCAGAAACGAGTTCTGTTGGTAGTTTTTACAGTAACCCCGGTAGGCAGCTGTAAGGCACCACAAAACTTGTTCTACCTGCTTTCTGGGCTGAGATGGGGAATCGCTGAATTTGGACTCGGCTGGTGACAAAATGTTCCAAACACACCCCATGCACAACTCCACCGGGGAAGGTGCCAGAAACGAGTTCTGTTGGTAGTTTTTACAGTACCCCGGTAGGCAGCTGAAAGGCACCACAAAACTTGTTCTACCTGCTTTCTGGGCTGAGATGGGGAATCGCTGAATTTTGGACTCGGCTGGTGACAAAATGTTCCAAACACACCCCATGCACAACTCCACCGGGGAAGGTGCCAGAAACGAGTTCTGTTGGTAGTTTTTACAGTACCCCGGTAGGCAGCTGAAAGGCACCACAAAACTTGTTCTACCTGCTTTCTGGGCTGAGATGGGGAATCGCTGAATTTTGGACTCGGCTGGTGACAAAATGTTCCAAACACACCCCATGCACACCTCCACCGGGGAAGGTTCCAGAAACGAGTTCTGTTGGTAGTTTTTACACTACCCCGGTAGGCAAGAGAAAGGCACCACAAAACTTGTTCTACCTGCTTTCTGGGCTGAGATGGGGAATCGCTGAATTTTGGACTCGGCTGGTGACAAAATGTTCCAAACACACCCCATGCACAACTCCACCGGGGAAGGTGCCAGAAACGAGTTCTGTTGGTAGTTTTTACACTACCCCGGTAGGCAGCTGAAAGGCACCACAAAACTTGTTCTACCTGCTTTCTGGGCTGAGATGGGGAATCGCTGAATTTTGGACTCGGCTGGTGACAAAATGTTCCAAACACACCCCATGCACACCTCCACCGGGGAAGGTGCCAGAAAGGAGTTCTGTTGGTAGTTTTTTACACTACCCCGGTAGGCAGCTGAAAGGCACCACAAAACTTGTTCTACCTGCTTTCTGGGCTGAGATGGGGAATCGCTGAATTTTGGACTCGGCTGGTGACAAAATGTTCCAAACACACCCCATGCACAACTCCACCGGGGAAGGTGCCAGAAACGAGTTCTGTTGGTAGTTTTTTACACTACCCCGGTAGGCAGCTGAAAGGCACCCACAAAACTTGTTCTACCTGCTTTCTGGGGCTGAGATGGGGAATCGCTGAATTTTGGGACTCGGCTGGTGACAAAATGTTCCAAACACACCCCATGCACAACTCCACCGGGGAAGGTGCCAGAAAGGAGTTCTGTTGGTAGTTTTTTACAGTACCCCGGTAGGCAGCTGAAAGGCACCACAAAACTTGTTCTACCTGCTTTCTGGGCTGAGATGGGGAATCGCTGAATTTTGGACTCGGCTGGTGACAAAATGTTCCAAACACACCCCATGCACAACTCCACCGGGGAAGGTGCCAGAAAGGAGTTCTGTTGGTAGTTTTTTACACTACCCCGGTAGGCAGCTGAAAGGCACCACAAAACTTGTTCTACCTGCTTTCTGGGCTGAGATGGGGAATCGCTGAATTTTGGACTCGGCTGGTGACAAAATGTTCCAAACACACCCCATGCACAACTCCACCGGGAAGGTGCCAGAAGGAGTTCTGTTGGTAGTTTTTACACTACCCCGGTAGGCAGCTGAAAGGCACCACAAAACTTGTTCTACCTGCTTTCTGGGCTGAGATGGGGAATCGCTGAATTTTGGACTCGGCTGGTGACAAAATGTTCCAAACACACCCCATGCACAACTCCACCGGGGAAGGTGCCAGAAAGGAGTTCTGTTGGTAGTTTTTACACTACCCCGGTAGGCAGCTGAAAGGCACCACAAAACTTGTTCTACCTGCTTTCTGGGCTGAGATGGGGAATCGCTGAATTTTGGACTCGGCTGGTGACAAAATGTTCCAAACACACCCCATGCACAACTCCACCGGGGAAGGTGCCAGAAACGAGTTCTGTTGGTAGTTTTTACACTACCCCGGTAGGCAGCTGAAAGGCACCACAAAACTTGTTCTACCTGCTTTCTGGGCTGAGATGGGGAATCGCTGAATTTTGGACTCGGCTGCTGACAAAATGTTCCAAACACACCCCATGCACACCTCCACCGGGGAAGGTGCCAGAAACGAGTTCTGTTGGTAGTTTTTACACTACCCCCGGTAGGCAGCTGAAAGGCACCACAAAACTTGTTCTACCTGCTTTCTGGGCTGAGATGGGGAATCGCTGAATTTTGGACTCGGCTGGTGACAAAATGTTCCAAACACACCCCATGCACAACTCCACCGGGAAGGTGCCAGAAACGAGTTCTATTGGTAGTTTTTTACAGTACCCCGGTAGGCAGCTGAAAGGCACCACAAAACTTGTTCTACCTGCTTTCTGGGCTGAGATGGGGAATCGCTGAATTTTGGACTCGGCTGGTGACAAAATGTTCCAAACACACCCCCATGCACAACTCCACCGGGGAAGGTGCCAGAAAGGAGTTCTGTTGGTAGTTTTTACACTACCCCGGTAGGCAGCTGAAAGGCACCACAAAACTTGTTCTACCTGCTTTCTGGGCTGAGATGGGGAATCGCTGAATTTTGGACTCGGCTTGGTGACAAAATGTTCCAAACACACCCCATGCACAACTCCACCGGGGAAGGTGCCAGAAAGGAGTTCTGTTGGTAGTTTTTACACTACCCCGGTAGGCAGCTGAAGGCACCACAAAACTTGTTGTACCTGCTTTCTGGGCTGAGATGGGGAATCGCTGAATTTTGGACTCGGCTGGTGACAAAATGTTCCAAACACACCCCATGCACAACTCCCACCGGGGAAGGTGCCAGAAACGAGTTCCGTTGGTAGTTTTTACACTACCCCGGTAGGCAGCTGAAAGGCACCACAAAACTTGTTCTACCTGCTTTCTGGGCTGAGATGGGGAATCGCTGAATTTTGGACTCGGCTGGTGACAAAATGTTCCAAACACACCCCATGCACAACTCCACCGGGGAAGGTGCCAGAAAGGAGTTCTGTTGGTAGTTTTTACAGTACCCCGGTAGGCAGCTGAAAGGCACCACAAAACTTGTTCTACCTGCTTTCTGGGCTGAGATGGGGAATCGCTGAATTTTGGACTCGGCTGGTGACAAAATGTTCCAAACACACCCCATGCACAACTCCACCGGGGAAGGTGCCAGAAACGAGTTCTGTTGGTAGTTTTTACACTACCCCGGTAGGCAGCTGAAAGGCACCACAAAACTTGTTCTACCTGCTTTCTGGGCTGAGATGGGGAATCGCTGAATTTTGGACTCGGCTGGTGACAAAATGTTCCAAACACACCCCATGCACAACTCCACCGGGGAAGGTGCCAGAAACGAGTTCTGTTGGTAGTTTTTACACTACCCCGGGTAGGCAGCTGAAGGCACCACAAAACTTGTTGTACCTGCTTTCTGGGCTGAGATGGGGAATCGCTGAATTTTGGACTCGCTGGTGACAAAATGTTCCAAACACACCCCATGCACAACTCCACCGGGGAAGGTGCCAGAAAGGAGTTCTGTTGGTAGTTTTTACACTACCCCGGTAGGCAGCTGAAAGGCACCACAAAACTTGTTCTACCTGCTTTCTGGGCTGAGATGGGGAATCGCTGAATTTTGGACTCGGCTGGTGACAAAATGTTTCCAAACACACCCCATGCACAACTCCACCGGGGAAGGTGCCAGAAAGGAGTTCTGTTGGTAGTTTTTACACTACCCCGGTAGGCAGCTGAAAGGCACCACAAAACTTGTTCTACCTGCTTTCTGGGCTGAGATGGGGAATCGCTGAATTTTGGACTCGGCCTGGTGACAAAATGTTCCAAACACACCCCATGCACAACTCCACCGGGGAAGGTGCCAGAAACGAGTTTCTGTTGGTAGTTTTTACACTACCCCGGTAGGCAGCTGAAAGGCACCACAAAACTTGTTCTACCTGCTTTCTGGGCTGAGATGGGGAATCGCTGAATTTTGGGACTCGGCTGCTGACAAAATGTTCCAAACACACCCCATGCACAACTCCACCGGGGAAGGTGCCAGAAACGAGTTCTGTTGGTAGTTTTTACACTACCCCGGTAGGCAGCTGAAAGGCACCACAAAACTTGTTCTACCTGCTTTCTGGGCTGAGATGGGGAATCGCTGAATTTTGGACTCGGCTGGTGACAAAATGTTCCAAACACACCCCATGCACAACTCCACCGGGGAAGGTGCCAGAAACGAGTTCTATTGGTAGTTTTTACAGTACCCCGGTAGGCAGCTGAAAGGCACCACAAAACTTGTTCTACCTGCTTTCTGGGCTGAGATGGGGAATCGCTGAATTTTGGACTCGGCTGGTGACAAAATGTTCCAAACACACCCCATGCACAACTCCACCGGGGAAGGTGCCAGAAAGGAGTTCTGTTGGTAGTTTTTACACTACCCCGGTAGGCAGCTGAAAGGCACCACAAACTTGTTCTACCTGCTTTCTGGGCTGAGATGGGGAATCGCTGAATTTTGGACTCGGCTGGTGACAAAATGTTCCAAACACACCCCATGCACAACTCCACCGGGGAAGGTGCCAGAAAGGAGTTCTGTTGGTAGTTTTTTACACTACCCCGGTAGGCAGCTGAAAGGCACCACAAAACTTGTTGTACCTGCTTTCTGGGCTGAGATGGGGGAATCGCTGAATTTTGGACTCGGCTGGTGACAAAATGTTCCAAACACACCCCATGCACAACTCCACCGGGGAAGGTGCCAGAAACGAGTTCCGTTGGTAGTTTTTACACTACCCCGGTAGGCAGCTGAAAGGCACCACAAAACTTGTTCTACCTGCTTTCTGGGGCTGAGATGGGGAATCGCTGAATTTTGGACTCGGCTGGTGACAAAATGTTCCAAACACACCCCATGCACAACTCCACCGGGGAAGGTGCCAGAAAGGAGTTCTGTTGGTAGTTTTTACAGTACCCCGGTAGGCAGCTGAAAGGCACCACAAAACTTGTTCTACCTGCTTTCTGGGCTGAGATGGGGAATCGCTGAATTTTGGACTCGGCTGGTGACAAAATGTTCCAAACACACCCCATGCACAACTCCACCGGGGAAGGTGCCAGAAACGAGTTCTGTTGGTAGTTTTTACACTACCCCGGTAGGCAGCTGAAAGGCACCACAAAACTTGTTCTACCTGCTTTCTGGGCTGAGATGGGGGAATCGCTGAATTTTGGACTCGGCTGGTGACAAAAATGTTCCAAACACACCCCATGCACAACTCCACCGGGGAAGTGCCAGAAACGAGTTCTGTTGGTAGTTTTTACACTACCCCGGTAGGCAGCTGAAAGGCACCACAAAACTTGTTCTACCTGCTTTCTGGGCCTGAGATGGGAATCGCTGAATTTTGGACTCGGCTGGTGACAAATGTTCCAAACACACCCCATGCACAACTCCACCGGGGAAGGTGCCAGAAACGAGTTCTGTTGGTAGTTTTTTACACTACCCCGGTAGGCAGCTGAAAGGCACCACAAAACTTGTTCTAACCTGCTTTCTGGGCTGAGATGGGGAATCGCTGAATTTTGGACTCGGCTGGTGACAAAATGTTCCAAACACACCCCATGCACAACTCCACCGGGGAAGGTGCCAGAAAGGAGTTCTGTTGGTAGTTTTTACACTACCCCGGTAGGCAGCTGAAAGGCACCACAAAACTTGTTCTACCTGCTTTCTGGGCTGAGATGGGGAATCGCTGAATTTTGGACTCGGCTGGGTGACAAAATGTTCCAAACACACCCCATGCACAACTCCACCGGGGAAGGTGCCAGAAACGAGTTCTGTTGGTAGTTTTTACACTACCCCAGTAGGCAGCTGAAAGGCACCACAAAACTTGTTCTACCTGCTTTCTGGGCTGAGATGGGGAATCGCTGAATTTTGGACTCGGCTGGTGACAAAATGTTCCAAACACACCCCATGCACACCTCCACCGGGGAAGGTGCCAGAAAGGAGTTCTGTATGGTAGTTTTTACAGTACCCCGGTAGGCAGCTGAAAGGCACCACAAAAACTTGTTCTACCTGCTTTCTGGGCTGAGATGGGGAATCGCTGAATTTTGGACTCGGCTGGTGACAAAATGTTCCAAACACACCCCATGCACAACTCCACCGGGGAAGGTGCCAGAAACGAGTTCTGTTGGTAGTTTTTACACTACCCCGGTAGGCAGCTGAAAGGCACCACAAAACTTGTTCTACCTGCTTTCTGGGCTGAGATGGGGAATCGCTGAATTTTGGACTCGGCTGGTGACAAAATGTTCCAAACACACCCCATGCACAACTCCACCGGGGAAGGTGCCAGAAACGAGTTCTGTTGGTAGTTTTTACACTACCCCGGTAGGCAATTGAAAGGGCACCACAAAACTTGTTCTACCTGCTTTCTGGGCTGAGATGGGGAATCGCTGAATTTTGGACTCGGCTGGTGACAAAATGTTCCAAACACACCCCATGCACAACTCCACCGGGGAAGGTGCCAGAAACGAGTTCTGTTGGTAGTTTTTACACTACCCCGGTAGGCAAGAGAAAGGCACCACAAAACTTGTTCTACCTGCTTTCTGGGCTGAGATGGGGAATCGCTGAATTTTGGACTCGGCTGGTGACAAAAATGTTCCAAACACACCCCATGCACACCTCCACCGGGGAAGGTGCCAGAAACGAGTTCTGTTGGTAGTTTTTTACACTACCCCGGTAGGCAGCTGAAAGGCACCACAAAACTTGTTCTACCTGCTTTCTGGCCTGAGATGGGGAATCGCTGAATTTGGACTCGGCTGCTGACAAAATGTTCCAAACACACCCCATGCACAACTCCACCGGGAAGGTGCCAGAAACGAGTTCTATTGGTAGTTTTTACAGTACCCCGGTAGGCAGCTGAAAGGCACCACAAAACTTGTTCTACCTGCTTTCTGGGCTGAGATGGGGAATCGCTGAATTTTGGACTCGGCTGCTGACAAAATGTTCCAAACACACCCCATGCACAACTCCACCGGGGAAGGTGCCAGAAAGGAGTTCTGTTGGTAGTTTTTACACTACCCCGGTAGGCAGCTGAAAGGCACCACAAAACTTGTTCTACCTGCTTTCTGGGCTGAGATGGGGAATCGCTGAATTTTGGACTCGGCTGGTGACAAAATGTTCCAAACACACCCCATGCACAACTCCACCGGAAGGTGCCAGAAAGGAGTTCTGTTGGTAGTTTTTACACTACCCCGGTAGGCAGCTGAAAGGCACCACAAAACTTGTTGTACCTGCTTTCTGGCTGAGATGGGGAATCGCTGAATTTTGGACTCGGCTGGTGACAAAATGTTCCAAACACACCCCATGCACAACTCCACCGGGGAAGGTGCCAGAAACGAGTTCTGTTGGTAGTTTTTACACTACCCGGTAGGCAGCTGAAAGGCACCACAAAACTTGTTCTACCTGCTTTCTGGGCTGAGATGGGGAATCGCTGAATTTTGGACTCGGCTTGGTGACAAAATGTTCCAAACACACCCCATGCACAACTCCACCGGGGAAGGGTGCCAGAAACGAGTTCTGTTGGTAGTTTTTACAGTACCCCGGTAGGCAGCTGAAAGGCACCACAAAACTTGTTCTACCTGCTTTCTGGGCTGAGATGGGGAATCGCTGAATTTTGGACTCGGCTGTGACAAAATGTTCCAAACACACCCCATGCACAACTCCACCGGGGAAGGTGCCAGAAACGAGTTCTGTTGGTAGTTTTTACACTACCCCGGGTAGGCAGCTGAAAGGCACCACAAAACTTGTTCTACCTGCTTTCTGGGCTGAGATGGGAATCGCTGAATTTTGGACTCGGCTGGTGACAAAATGTTCCAACACAACCCCATGCACACCTCCACCGGGGAAGGTGCCAGAAACGAGTTCTGTTGGTAGTTTTTACACTACCCCGGTAGGCAGCTGAAAGGCACCACAAAACTTGTTCTACCTGCTTTCTGGGCTGAGATGGGGAATCGCTGAATTTTGGACTCGGCTGGTGACAAAATGTTCCAAACACACCCCATGCACAACTCCACGGGGGAAGGTGCCAGAAACGAGTTCTATTGGTAGTTTTTACAGTACCCCGGTAGGCAGCTGAAAGGCACCACAAAACTTGTTCTACCTGCTTTCTGGGCTGAGATGGGGAATCGCTGAATTTTGGGACTCGGCTGCTGACAAAATGTTCCAAACACACCCCATGCACAACTCCACCGGGGAAGGTGCCAGAAACGAGTTTCTGTTGGTAGTTTTTACACTACCCCGGTAGGCAGCTGAAAGGCACCACAAAACTTGTTCTACCTGCTTTCTGGGCTGAGATGGGGAATCGCTGAATTTTCGACTCGGCTGGTGACAAAATGTTCCAAAACACACCCCATGCACAACTCCACCGGGGAAGGTGCCAGAAACGAGTTCTGTTGGTAGTTTTTACACTACCCCGGTAGGCAGCTGAAAGGCACCACAAAAACTTGTTCTACCTGCTTTCTGGGCTGAGATGGGGAATCGCTGAATTTTGGACTCGGCTGGTGACAAAATGTTCCAAACACACCCCATGCACAACTCCACCGGGAAGGTGCCAGAAACGAGTTCTGTTGGT